>NC_083440.1:3440706-3740706 GCF_020745735.1 Hemiscyllium ocellatum | reverse complement strand
CTTTCCTCACTTTAAACATTCGAATTACATCGGTGACCCTTCAATCCGCAGGAACTGTCCTGTGAAGAGAGATTGAACAGGTTTTATCCAAATACTTTGGAGTTTAGAAGAATCAGAGGAGTTCTAATTGAGGAATAAAAGATGTTAACAGGGATTTGCAAAGTAGACATAGAGAGGATGTTACCTGATGTGGGGCAGTAAAGAGTAGAGGTCATACTTTTACGATAAGGAACAGCAGATTTCAAACAGCGATGTGGACAATTTCCTTCTCTCAAAGGTCATCAAACTGTGGAATTTACTCTCCTAGAGTGGGGTGGATGCAGAACATTGATTAAATTTAACGAGGTGATGGAAACGTTTTTAATCAGCAATGACTTAAGGGGATATGCAAAGGAGACAGGAAAGTAAATGAGGTCAACTTGAGATCATCTATCGATGGTGGAACCGTCTCGAAGGGCTTAATGGCCCACACCCCTTCCTGGCTCTAATGTTCTTGTCTTCTTATGTTCCAGAGTTGATAGAACGTTGGCAGGTGATCACGAACACATCCAATATTACTCGGGACAATTCCTGAAATATGCTGAAACATAGATTATTTTGGCCGAGGGTTTTATTAGCCTTTAATGTGATCCGTTTACCCAACACCATTTCCCGAATAATGCTGATGTCCTTAATTTTCTATTTCAAGCATAGAGTGTTGAGGACGTCCTGAATGAATTGTTTAAGATCATGGCATTGTGGATAGCAAGCCGTTGTTCGGTTAGTGAAGGGTCAGTACAAGGGATGGGGTAGAGGAGATGATATTAAAGTGAAATGCATGAGGTTTAAAGGGGAATCAGGGAAACCAGAGAGCGGTGGGTGTCAGGAATGCACGACCTACAGGGATAGTGGAGGCACAAACCTCACATTTTTAAAAAAAATATTGGGTTATCCACTTGAAATGTAGATCATTCAAGGCTACGGGCTGAATGCAGGAACATGTGTCTAGTGCAGACATTGGGTATTTTGTTTGCAGGTGCAAACTCGATGGGCTGAAGAGCCTCTATGGCTCCTTCATCTCTCTGGCCTCTGTCCCCAGTATTACTAGTGCTTTATTTATGTACTCCGTTGTTAAGACAGAACTAAAATGTGTATTTATTGGATTTGCCACCATTTTTTGCGCAGTTTGATTTCTGCTATATTTAGATGTGAGGGACTTCCATTCCACTTTATTAATTCTTTTCTCTTGATATTTCTATGCTTTGTTTGTTTTTTTTAATGTTCTCTACAAGCTCACCCTCATTCTGTATCTCTCCCCCACTTAATTAATACTTTGTATTACTTTACTGAAACCTAAACTGCTCCTAATTCTCAATTCTGTTTTTTTTTTATTTTTGAGCAATGCGTATGCTTGTTTCTTGGCTCTAAAGCAAAGAGGTATTACAACTGTAAATTCCCTATAGACTTCTCACAGGTATAAATCCCAGGCTGCAATAATGCCATGTCTCAATTTTAATTCATTTGGAATCGATACCACACAATAATTCACAGAGAAAAATGCTTGGCGTATTCCACAGTATTTCTAAAATAGTGTACACAATCATTGCCATCATTGGTGTTCCTGGTAAGTAACAATAATTGGTTAAGATTTGTGAATCTATTGGGGAACTGGTTACTGCTTTTACTGAAACAGAAACTGCTGGAAGATCTCTGCAGGTTTGGCAGCACCTGCGACAGAAATCAAACTTAACGTATTCCCTGCTTTCTCTCCACAGTTGCTGCCAGATCTGCTGAGATTTTCCAACACTTTCCGTTTTAGTTTCTCATTTCCAGCGTCTGTGGTTCTTTCAGTTTTTACTTGATTACTGTCTTTGTTATCGAAATCATAGTCAGTCACATATTGACGTATTATTTCATTATCTTGTTCAGTGATAATCAGCATGTTCTCACCAAAAGATCGAGCCGTTATTTCACTTGAGGGAGAGAGAGTTGACTGGTGGTGTTTAAACCCAATGCTCACTATGTCTGAGGTAAGCGGAGAGATTGAAGAGGAAAGTACTTCGCAGTAACCTCAGGCAGGACAGGGTATTGAGCTCACTGTTCTGGTATACTTCTACATTATAAATCCGAAATTCTACAGATTCCTTGCAGTGTGGAAACTGGCCATTCGGCCCAACACATCCACAGAGACTCTCCAAAGTGCATGGCGGCCAGATTAAACTCCCCAATCTATCCCTATCTCGCTGCATTTCCCACAGCTAATCCACCTAGGCACTTTGGGCCATTTAGCAGGCCAAGCCTCCCAACCTGAATATCTTTCGACTGTGGGAGAAAACGGGAGCAGGCGAAAGACACCCGTGCAGACACGAGGAGAATGTGCAAACTCCACACACACAGTAGCCCGAGGATGTAATTGGGTCCCTGGCGCTATGAGGCAGCAGTGCTAAGCACTGAGCCATCGCACTGTCCAATCTAACTGAGACAACCTGAAACTTTTGCTAAGCCATAACAAAGAATTTAAGCAAACAAGTAACACAAGCAGAATGTGTGGGAAACTCAGCAAGTCTGTACGTGTCTGTGGAGAGACAGAAAGCAGAGTTAACATTTCGAGTCCAGTGACACTGCGTCAAGATCTTTCTTTGAGTTCTGAACAAGTGACACCTGACGCAAAATGTTAATTCTGCTTTCTCTCTCACCGTCAATTCTGCCAGACATGCCAAGATTCTCCCACAGCTTCAGCTTTTGTTTCAGATCTCCAGCATTCCCATTTATTTGCTGTATCCTGAAAGATGATCTTTCTAAATTAACTCTACCGTTTTGCTTGATTTCAATTTCTCATGAGCTGATCTGGTGTCTCACATGCTTGACCAATTTTCCGAAATTTCGACATCTAGCAGCACTGCGGACTTTTGATTTGCGCACAGTTGCCCAGGTGAAGGAAGAACACAATGTAATGTTAAAACATACTGCGTGTGCTTCCTAACATGGAGAGGATTCCATGTATTATTCAGATCTTGTGCCACTGTGCAAGTTCCTAAAGTTAATTCACCAACTGAATCATTTGGTCAAATGGCCACTCTTTGGAGGAAATCACTAGTCGAACATCATTATGTTCAGTAGCCATGGTGAGGAGGAGCTGGTGTTGGACTGAGGTGTACAAAAGTAATAATTGCACAAAACCAGGTTATAGACAAACAGATTTAACTGGAAGCACTAGCTAGCTGGCTCAGGTGATTCCTTGTGTAACACAATGTAGATGCGGTTATGGTAAAGTCCCAGTATATTTGAGTTCATAACAGTAGAAAATACCACACCTTGAAGATGTAACTGTACTGTGAGTGATGGAAGTCATTGATTTATCACAACTTATAGAACTCTTCCAATCTTGCCCTGCTTTCAACCATTTTTTTGAAATTCCTGTGATGCCCCAGTCCCATGTACCCAACCACACTGAGTGCATCTGCCTAACCTGTCAGATGTCATACATTGTGATGAAGGAAGTGTGATTTATCAGCCTTAAAACGTTCGCTGTCTTTTTCCCTTCCTGCGTTAACTATTTAACGTACTCCTCTTCTCAACGGTACCAGCCTCAGACTTCGCACTTTTACTCACGATCACTTCCTCACACCCCCACCCGCCGAACCTCGAACCAATTATTGAGTTTAAATCCACTCAAGCAGCTCTTGCAAATCTCCCCACCCAGACATTGGTTCCCTTCTCGTTCAGGTCAAATTGTCCTTCCCGTCAGGTCAGATTAGATGAGGTTCCTTACAGTTTGGAAGCAGGCCCTTCAGCCCAACAGGTCCACACCGATCTCTGCAGAGTAACCCACCAGACTCATTCTCCTCTCCTACATTTATCCTTAACTAATGCCCCCAAAACTATGGGCAATTTAGCATGACCTGCACATCTTTGAACTATGGAGGAAACTAGAGCACCTGGAGGAAACCCAAGCAGACACGGGGAGAACGTGAGAACGTGTAAACTCCATACATACAGACAGATGCCTGCGTCTGGAATCGAACCTGGGGCCCTAGCGCTGGGAGACAGCAGTGCTAGCCACTGAGCCACCATGCCGCCCCAGCACTTCGACCCCAGAAGTGATTTCAATGATCCAAAAACATAAATCCTCCTCGTCTGCAACAGCTCCTCAGCCATGCATTCATCTGGACGATCCCCATATTCCCACTATTATTAGCACATGGCATCGGAAGTATCCTGATATTATGATGATTGAGAACCAACTTTTAAACTCCAGCCTAATTGCTTACATTAAACGTTCAAAGCTTCCTCATTCTCTTCCTATATTCCATTGTAGCCTGACAGACAGCAAAAGGCTATTTCTGGGTAAGGTATAACTGATCGTCCGAAACTGAATCATTCTCCACTTGACACTTATTGGCTTTGATCCCTTCAGTCAATCTTCCCGCTTAAATTCCTCTCTCCTTCTTTGGCTTAGGTTCTTGCATGGTCAACAGTCATCATCTTTTTATTCTGCTCTTTCGTGTATATGAACTTGGTCGAGTGCTCATGAAAATGTCCACGATAACCTTGAATGAAGGACCTCAGCGTTTTTATTTCTGTTAAAGGATCTACCCTGTAGGATTATGAGAATTGTGCCCGGCATCTTAACCTCAGGTCCTATTTTCAGGGCCAGAATGTACTGCAAAAGGGAAATACTTATGTCAGAGGCAGTAGGTGTTGAAGAAATGTCGGCAGATTCTTGTGTGCCTGGGCTGCGATGACAGAACGCAGAGTTAGTGGTGGAGGAAGCCAACTGAAGCCTGTTGTAAATTGACAGAGTCGTTATACCATATCTTGAGCACTGTGGGCAGATCTGAGGAGCGACCTTAGGAAGGATAGGTTGCATTTGGAAGGAAGAAAACGTAGGATTGCAAGAACGATACCTAGACTCCTGGGTTCAGTTTCGAGGAGAGATTATAGAAATTAAGTCTGTGTCCTCTGGAATTTGGAACATGAAGGAATGACCTGAACAAGGTCTCTTCCTAGATAATTATGGAAAAAGTCAGGGTAGATAACCATTAACTACTTCCAATGTTTGGGGATTTGGAACTAGGGTTATATGCGAGAATGATAGCCAGACCAATCAGGACGAAGGTTCAGAAGAACTTGGACACACAATGGGTGGTAGAAGTTTGGAAACTCTCTTCGACAAACAGATGTTCTAAATTTTCAGTCTGAGTTAGATATATATTCATGAACCATGCGTTTAAAGGAATATGGGCTAAAGGCAGACACGTGAAATTAGACGATAGGTTAACTATTGAATGGTGAATTAGACTTGAGAGATATTTCCTACACTCCTATGGTCCACTCTCTGGTGTAGAATTTATTTTTTGGCACACTAGAGAATTTTCCATGAGGACCGATCATCTCTGGGTCCCTCCTTCTGCTTTCTCTTCTCTAAGAATTTCTCCTTCATTTCAGACCATCTGCAGTATCTTTATTTGAAAGATTTTTCATACACTTGACTTCATTAAATCAATCCTGCCTTCCACTCAAGAACAGAGTCAGATCGTTTTATATTTGCTGGCGTTCAGCTTAATTAGAGGGAACTAGCATAGGACATTGTGAAATCCTGGCAGGACTGTTCACAGTAAACACAAGAAGGAAGTTCCCAGTGACCATGGAATGGAGATCCAGAGGTCACAGTTTAAAGATACACGGTAAGACATACAGGATTGAGACGATAAGAAGTTTCGTCCTCCAAAGCCTGTGAAATTTATTATTAGATAAAGCATTGAAGACCTAAAGATTGTGTGGTGTCAAGAAAGCGTTGGATTATAAACCATGAATCGTAGAAACAAATAGATATGGATGGTTATGAAGGAACAGGCGACTGAGTTGGATAATCATGCATGATCATATTGAATGACTGCCCAGGGTCAAAGGGCAAAATCGTATATACCTGCTCCTAATGTTTGTTTTTGTGTTTCTGTGTTTATGTACTTTCCTGCATACCCCTTCACCCACGATCAGATATACTTGCTTTAACTTGCATCCTTTCCTTAAATCTCTGTTCCCTTGGAATTACCATCATTAGCTGAGATTAACATGAAGCAATCACCTTCCCACTCTCTTCACTCACCTGATGCTTGGTGGCCCTAGGGTTAAATCACCACCAGTCATCTCTCTCTGTAGTGAGAGAGCACATCAATGGTCTGGTTAGACAATGGTATTTGAATGTTAATACTATAATAATTGTTTTATTCAGGGAAGTCTACATAAAAATTATGTTCCCTCTCCCATGGTGATGCACTACACTCTCCCTCACCTAATTCAATTCATAATCCAAACAGACCATATTGAGAAGATGTGAAATATCGACTGACATTCCTAAACATCTGATCACATTCAATGTATTGTTATGGGTGCTCCATTCAACACAAAATGTCAAGGCTCATGAAAGGAAATGTGTTTCTGATTAATTTCCTTTATTTCGTTTCCTGCTCTTGCAGTCAATATCACGGCCATTACAATCCTGTCACGGGGAAAGTGTGGTCTTAGCAACTGCATCACGTGTTACCTCGTTACTATGGCAGTGGCGGATCTACTGCTCATTATCATTGAGGTTATATTGAGATACATGAATAGCTATTATTTCCCGCTGTGTTTCTTGGACATTACCCCTGTATGTAGCATTCTCAGTGTCCTCAGTTGTGCAGCCACAGATTGTTCGGTCTGGTTCACTGTCACTTTCTGCTTTGATCGATTTATGTTCATCTGCTGCCAGAAGAAGAAAATCAAATATTGCACAGAGAAAACCGCAACTTTTGTTCTAGCAATGACATTCCTTTTACTATTATTGAAAAATATTCCTTTCTACTTCGTATATGAACCTGCAGAATTATTTGACAATATACCATGGTTCTGCTCTGTGAAGCCCAGTTTTCATACTGAGCCTGGGTGGTTAGCATTTTCTCAATTTGATACAATTTTAACCCCAATACCCCCATTTGTTTTAATGATATTGTTCAACACACTGACAGTCAGACATATTTTATTGACAAGTCGAGTCCGACAAGGACTGAGGAGTGTCCACAAGGGCAAGAATCCCAGTGACCCAGAAATGCAGAAAAGAAGGAAATCTGTGATTTTACTCTTCGCCATTTCCGGAAGCTTCATACTTTTGTGGCTTGTATATGTCCTATATTGCTTTAAAGTTTCGTCTTACTTTGAAGATACTTCATTTTATATTTTTGAACAAGTTGGGTATATTCTGCAGAACATCAATTGCTGCACAAACACTTTTATTTACGCAGCGACTCAGTCCAGGTTCAGACAGCAGCTGCAGAGTACTGTTAAGTATCTATTCACACCAATAATTGTGTTAATTAATAAACAGAAAATATGCTAGGGGCTCTTGTGGTGTCCCTAACTCTGATAACGGAGGACCGACATCAATCCAATCTGCTCCAGATGTCTTTAGTAACATCTCTGAAGAAAATGTCGAAACAAATGTAATTCAAGGGCACACCAGGTGGTTCTAGTGCATGAATGTGATAATTACCATAAACGTTCATCAACGGATCACCTTCAGCATTGGTGTCCTGATGAGCCAAATGAAATTGACACCAACGGGAGATGGTGATGATGCAGAATGGATGGTAGACTTGGGTGGGACGGCAGCCCAGTTTGGGTAACTGACTGGCTGTTCGCATATTTCCTGGTGGGAGAAAAGCAACGTTTTTAAAAACTTTTTTTTGCGTTCTATCTGATGATTTAAAAAAACTATTCTTTCAGTGTGGTCAGTGACTCAATCGAATAGCAAACTCGAAATGAACATCCTCACCAATTGGTACTCGTCATGTACAGTTTGGAATCCAGTGGACGTGCTCTCTGCTCAGTTCTCCATGGTCACGTGGAGCTCTGCAAGGATGCTTCCAAGGTTTCCCTGAAACGCAATTTGGCGTTGTTCTGATTGTCCTCATTGTGATTGGAAAAGGGATGATACTGCACCCCACAGTGTCTCTGTAAAATGCATAGCAGAGCTGAAAGATTTCTGTAAGCATGTTTTTTTTCACACGATGTTTGTTGGTCTCCATGAACCACAGAGACATGATTAGAGTTATGAATAATTCCTTGCAAAGTGGCGTCCCTTAATCTATAACTCTGCAGAAATAGTGGGAACCAAATCTAATGTAATGGCCTCTACCCATGAATATTGCACTTCCCACTGTCAAAACTGGCCATGTCTACCTATTTCGAAAAGGATAATCAAGCAGTCCTCAGAAATTGCAAGAAAATTATACAATTTGGCAGGAGACATGGATGTCCGTCAACCCATCGTGACCGTATGAGTTCCAGGCAGAGCTACCCAGTCAGTCCTACTCTCCAATTCTATCTCTGTAGCCCCCGAAATTCATCATTTTGAAATATGTACCCTGCTAGCTTTCGAAACATCCAAAAGAATATCCCTCCACCAATCTCCTCGGCAACACAACCAAATGCTGGCAACTCTCTGAGTTCAAAAGTCACTCCTCATCTCAGTGCCGTGTTGACTATCTTGAATTTATGAACTCAAGTTACTGACATTCCAATCAGTGGAAACGGAATATCCTTCTTTACCCTGTCAAAATTGTTCATCGTTTGAAGAAATCAA
Source organism: Hemiscyllium ocellatum (assembly GCF_020745735.1). Lineage (NCBI taxonomy): Eukaryota > Metazoa > Chordata > Chondrichthyes > Orectolobiformes > Hemiscylliidae > Hemiscyllium > Hemiscyllium ocellatum. The sequence continues at coordinate 3,732,104 of NC_083440.1, read as the reverse complement.
TAAGCTCTTCTCGTAATCTTCTCTGCTCCAAGGAGAATACATCCAGTTTCTCTCAACTTGTATTTAAAATCCCTCACTCCTGGTATCATTCAAGTAAATCTCCCTTTACATCTCTCTGGGTTTTCAACATCCTTCCCTAAATAAGATTCCAGAGCTAAATGTAATATTGGAAATGTGGCCTGACCAATCATCTTAACGGTATATAATATGTGCCTTGTTTTTATACTCTCTACTACTTTTATAAACCCAAGGATTCCATAAACACTCTTAACAACTGTTTCAACTTGCCTTGCCACTTTCAGGAAATTCTCCACTTTATTCCGGATATCCCTCTGCTCCTGTACTCCCCTCAAGTTTGTTCCATTGAGCCTGTATTGTCTCTCTGTTCCTTTCTTCTACAAAAATGCATCATTTCATATCTCTCTGCATTGAAATTAAAGTGTAGGAGTCTTCTAATTTGGCCAACGTGTCGATGTCCCACTCAAGATTCTCAGGGCCATTCTGAAAATTTCCTGTTCTCGTCAACTTAGTATCATCTGCAAATTTAAAGGGTTTGCCATCAATACCTACTCCAACTCAGGAAAAGCAAGCGTCCCAACACTGATGCCTGGGAATACTGCTTTCAACTCGTCTTATGACTGAGAAGTACCCATCTATACCTATCCTCTGTTACCTATCTTTTAGCCAAATTCTAGCTTGTGCTGTGAAAGACCCGTCAATCCCAAACAATTTTAATTTGCTCACCAAGCTGCCATGAGGAATTAAATGAATTGCTTTCAGAAAGATCAATTTTGTCAAATCCAAAGCGTAGCCCTCATCCACTCCTTTGATGCCCGACAACGAATTCTATTAAATTTGTCAGACATGCCTCGCCCTAGGCAATGCCATGTTGATTGTCTGGTATTAACTTATTTTTCTCCAACCGTCTTTTTTCCTTATTCTGTATCATGGTCTCCACCAGTACCCCAGTTTAGCAGCTACGCTGAGACTTACGTAACTTCCTGAGTTATATTTTGCCCTTGCCTTAAACAATGGTGAAACACTTGCAATCTTCCAGTCCCCTTGGATTAATTCTGTGTTCCAGTGAGCCATGTTAAACTTCTGTCAATGATTTTGCATATTGCTCCCTTACTTCTCTCAGCAATCCAGAATGCATCCCAACTGGGCCTGGTGATTTCTCAACAGAGAATGATTGCAGCCATTGTCGACCTCTTTTTCATTTCTATCACGGTCCTGCTCAGTTGCTCAGAAGCTACATAACCAACTGTGTCATTATCACCAGCTATCTTGGTCCTTAGCTTAACATTCATCACTATTACTTACTAATTCATCATCGTTGGATTATACTTAAGAGTTCTTGTAAACTATGTTCACGAGTTCTGCTCGGCTTCTTTCTTCCATGTAATCTACCTCATGAGCTGCACATAGATCAAATAACTGGATCTAAGTGAGATTGTCTACTTCGTATCTCGAAGTTGAAGGTATCCTGTGAAAAATCTGATCAGAACTAGCAACAATGTACACGTTAGGTATGACAGCAAATGCAGCAGCATTGCTATTACTTTGTTATTATTATTGCTTTTGTTGTTATTGTTATTTACCTGATCTTTAAAAATTGGCTGCGAATCTAGCCGTAACATGCAACGACATTCATATGTATAAAAATCTGACCTGGTCAACAGTTTCAGTCTGATCCAGGGAAAGGAATCTATCGTCCTTGCCTGGCTATGCGACATATGATCCCATACACACAACAACGTGGTGCACTCTGAGCTTCCCTTTGGGAAGATAACAGCAGAGGGCTCAGCAGTGAAGAAAAACCCTAAAACAACCCCAGTACAAATGTCTCTGAAATTTCTTCAGAGGAAATCATCAAGTGCTTTAAGGACATAAAAAAACCAGGAGCAGGACCAGGAAATTCAGCCCGTCAAGCCTGTTCCCCTATTCATTGTCATCACAATTGATCTCAGCTTGTTCACAACGCTCCATGATTTAATAATGACGGCACGAGAATATGTCAATGTCGGGGAATCCTACAAAGAGTAAATCACTCCATCACCAACACAGATAACCGGCACTGTGTAACATCTATGCGAGACATCCCAGGATTTGTAGCACAACATCGAGGGCCAAAGGGTCTGTACTGCTGTGTAGTATTCTATGTTCTAATGGACCATCTGTAGACAGCATAATCCCAAACACGGCAATAACCCTCCAGAGATACATCACCCTCAAATACGTATCCAGATGTTCCTTAAACCCGCTGCTAGAATCCGCTTCCACCACTCTACCAGGTAGTGCATTCACAATCCTACCAACGCTTAGAGTGAAGAAGCTTCACCTAATCTAACGCAAAGCTATCTTGCTGATAATCCTGGTGTTGTGGCCCCCAGTTAATGACAAACCAACTGCTGGAAAGAGAATATACTTCTTTATGCTATCAACATTATTTACAATTTTGAACACCTCATGAAGGCCACTACCAATCTTTCCACACTCCAATGAGAGTAAGCACAACTTATATTTTTTTGTTCCTTTTGTCGAAACACCCTTATTCCTGAGATCATTCCAGTAATCTCCTTAGAACTCTCCGCATAGCTTTAACATCTTTCCTTACATACGGTGCACAGAACTGTAGCAAATGTGGTCTGAAAAATAATTTGGAGAGGTGTGGCAACACTGCATTATTTGAGCATTGGTTGCATGTATTTATAAACCTTGGGATCGTATAGGCTTTCATAATAACCCTTTCAGATTGACCAAACAAATTCAACGAATCATGCACATAAACACAAATGTCCCTCTGCTGCGGTACTTCCCTCAAAGTTAGACAATGGAGTCTGTATTGTCTCTCCATGTTCCTGCTCACAAAATGCTCCATTTCACTTTTTCTGTCATCCTCCTGACGTCTGTCTCGTTGAAGTCACTCACCGTGTCACTCACAATTCACTATTCCCCCAGCTTAGCGTCATCTGCAAATTTAGAGAGTTTGCCCTCGATGTACAATTTCAAATTGTTTATGCAAATCAGAAAAAGCAAACTCCCAACATCAAACCCTGGGGAGCATTAATCTAAACGCATCATTAGATTAGATTACTTACAATGTGGAAACAGGCCCTTCGATCAACAACTCCACACGGACCCTCCGAAGAGCGACAAACCCAGACCCATTCTCCTACACCTAACACTACAAGCAATTTAGCATCGCCAATTCACCTAACGGGCACATTTTTGGACCAGGGGAGGAAACCCACAGAGGCGCGGGGAAAGGTGTAAACTCCACGCTAACAGTTGCCTGAGGTGGGAATTGAACGCGGGTCTCTAGTGCTGTGAGGTAGCAGCGCTAACCACTGTTCCAGCGTTCCGCCCTAATCTGCAGTCTGTGAAATTTTCTTCTCTACCTACCCTCCATTTTCTGTCATTTACCTAATTTCTAATCCATGTTTCCAAGGACCAATCAAGACTAACCATTTCTAATTTTCTAGCAAAACTGAAACGGGACATTGTATCACATCTTTTATGAAAATCTGAATGAATAGCACCCACAGGACGATCCTCAATCACTGACTATCTCTCCTCGTCAAAGAACTCAATCATGTTTCCCACTGTTGATGACAAATTTGCAGGCTGTAGCTCATTGAGAGATCCATTGATATGAAACGACATGGCCACATTTGCAATCCCCCATTGCCCTGGGACTGATCCTATATTCGGAGAGACCAGTAATATTTCTGCCAATAACTTTGCAAATTGCTCCCTTTACTCTCTCAGCAAACCAAGATGCATCCAATCTGGGTCTGGTGAATTCTCTACCTGGTTTGCTGCCGGACTTTATATTACTATTCCATTATCCATCACTATTCTGCTCAATTGTTCAACATTAATTTGGTAAAGCCAGATGAAAAAATAACTCATTAATATGTCTGCCATATCCTTAGGTTCAGTGAGAACCTTACTGTCCTTGTTCCTGCTGGGCCCACTGTATTGTTCTCATATCGTTTATGATTCATGCATTAATATAGCATTAAAACTGAAAGCTAAAACGGTAATAATTTCCTGATAGATTTATCCCAAGATCAGTGATGGATCCGGATAGGCAACACAAATAAGGGTCAGGTCGGAGATGCATCTAGTTGAACATTGACAAGAACAGTGAAGTCAATGACGTATTTATTTTTGAAAGCCGTTTGTCAGCCCCTTTGTAAAGGGAGCATGTTCTCATCAATTGGTCCTTGACTCCAGCTGGGGCAGTTGGGGATAGGGAATAATTGCTTACCATGTCAGCAATGCACACATTCAGTGTGTGAGAGGAATCACATTTTAATCAACTAAATGTTCTTGTGTAATGGGGAAGCTCCTACACCAGAACACAGAACGACAGCGCTGAGACATAGTTTTGCACTTGGAATAAACTGACTCTATGCAGCGTTGTTTGAAATAATTTGTAATCTCGGGACGGAGCTCATGGTGTTTGAGTGGACAATGTTATTGCTGGCAGATCCCAGATTCAGTTTTTGTTATTTCATCACGATGTATGAACAACAAAGCTCCTTCATAATTAGATATTAAACGTGTTATTGTAATGAACTTGTTCATTTACAGAAATTTGAAAAAGATTAACTAAGCTGGGTAATGCTGTAACTTTGATCTCACCAAGGAGTTTCCACACAGTATAAGGCAAATCTCTGGGATTGTATCAGCTCAGAGTTTCAAACAAGGAGCTTGTCAGCTGCCTGAAGGGACAGAACATCTCCTGCAGTAAAGTGCTCAGACCAACTAATCAAGTTTAGAAAGTATTCGACACCAGCCTTACTTTCATGGGCTCCTCTGGTGTGCTATTGTGATTGTTGAACTTCCTTTAATCTGGTGCTGATCTGCTCTCTAGTTTTACCTTCTGAAAAATAATGTCTCCAGCTCACTGACTCTTTTGCCAGACACCAGAAAAGTGACAACAATTTACCGAGCAGCATTGTCGTTACAATTCTCCACAGAAAGAGACTCCCAACTTCACTGCTGCTGCAGCGTTTTCTGATTTTTGTATTCTGTAATTTCTTCCGGATTCCTTCAGTTGTATAATGAGAGATCATGCAAGTTATTTCTGAAAACGGGTCACCGGATCTGAAATGTTAAATGTGCTATCTCTCCACATGTGCTGCCTGACCTTTTGAGCAACTTTTGTAATTCTTATACACAAGCATTTAGAAGTCTAAGGTGCAATCTGCACTATGCCCCACAATGTATCAACATGAAAAGACTAGGTTTTCAATTGTTGAGGGACTGTTGAATGAGTGAACATAGTCTGAGAATTAAGGTCAGATCGTTCAGCAAAGATGTTACTGTGCACATCAGAAACAAACGATGGGAGATGTTTGTAAATCTCTCTCACAAACGGATCAGTTGCTCGTTTTCAATCTGACATCGTATTTTTTTCTTCTTTTGGTAAGCAAAGGAATTGAGGGGTATGCACCCCGCTTTGATTTATAAAGCTTAATGCAACTACATTCCCTTCTGGAAATTCTCTCCTCCTCAACCTCTCTCGTTAGGGAACTCAATGCCTGACAGTTTGTCCTACTGATCCCTGCACATTGAGGCGTCTGTCATGTAGAGATGTGTAGATTTCCGGTGTAAGCATCACAGCTGTCCTCACGCTAACACATTGTCACGTAGAGCCACCTGCACACTCTGTTATGTTGCAATTGGGCATGGCACATGTAGTAGTCTTCTTTGAAACCCTAAGCAAGCTCTGATGACCTGTTTCCCGATCCTTCTGCACACCCTTTCCGAATTTGGTCCAATGCCAAGAACAGGAGATGATTTGATCTGAAGAGAAGAGGAAAGTTTTGTTTATTGACAGTCCAATCGCCAAGCCTGTGACTGAAACAAGAACAGAAATGATTGGAAATGTTCGGCAAGTCTCGCAGCCTCTGTGTAGAGAAATCAGAGGTAATGTATCGGGCTGAGTGACTCTATCTCAGAATTGACGGGAGTAGAACAATTTTGGTATATAGGCAGAAGATAGCTTTGGGGGAAATGTGTAAGGAATGACTGATAGGTCGGTATAGTATTTAACTCACGGCCAAGTCTCTTCCAGGCATACCAACCTTGGAGAAGTTCTGTTTCTGTCACCGACGGGACTACCGTTCTATTCTTTCCTTCGTGTCCTCCATCATTAATTTCACCTTTCTCTGTTCAACTGTTTTTCTCTCTAATTGGGCTTTGTCCTCACATACCATTTACTCTATTCCCCTCCCCACGTAATCTTCTGCATATAAAATGACATTTCTAAGTTGCCATAATTTGCTGTGAATGCATGCAGAGCAGAAAAATGCACACACACACGCAGAAACATGCACATATGTATATACACACGCACATACAGAGAAATACACACGTACACAAACACACAGAGAAACACACACACTCACACAAAGAAACATGCATAGAACCACACACATATGTACACACATATATACACACACACACAGTCAGGTGACATAATAGAGACATACAAGATATTCAGAGGGTTAGATAGGATATACAGGGAGAGTCTTCTTCCAAGTATGGTGACGGCAAACACGAGGGGGCAGAATTTTAAATTGAGAGGAGATAGGTTTAAGACAGATGTCAGAGGTAGTTTCTTTACTCAGAGAGTAGTAAGGTTATGGAATGCTTTGCCTGCAACGGCAGTAGATTCACCAACTCTAAGTGCATTTAAGTCGTCAATGGACAGGCATATGGACGTACATGGATTAGTGCAGCTGTGATGGGCGTCAGATTAATATGACAGGGCAGCGCAACATCGAGGGCCAAAGAGCCTGTACTGAGCTATAATATTCTATGTTCTATGTTCTATAAACCTGAACACGTTTGAAACTGGACTGACCTTCCTCAGAGTGCAACACAATTCGTGGAGATAAGTTATGCTCCCTGTACAATGCAGAAATCAATTTTTCTTCAAAATTATTCCTCACATCATACACATTAAATAGTGTGCTATGCTCTGCCTACAATGCAGAAATAATCTTTCTTTCAGCACTATTCCTCACATTACACACAATAAATGAAGTGTTTCTGCTGCATTTGTACATAGACACCTCTGAGTGTCCCATTTCATGAGGACACCGAGTGAATTTTATTGCATTTTATGCATCTTTCACTGTTGTCTGAGGGTGAATATGCATTTGCCGATTTGTATTTGCAGATGCATGGTATTTTGTTCTAAAAGCACAGGACCTGAAGGAAATCAGTTCATGCCACACTTAATAAATTCCTACTTTGGAAATAGAACCAACCTGACTGTAGTTTGAGAGACAGTCAGACTCGGAACTTACACCTTTAATGCATTTTCTCGGCTGAGATGTCACCTTTTCAGATGAAGCCTTACGTTATCTCGAGATTGATATTTGAAGGAAGTTCTCAGATTTCAAAAAATGAAATATAGAAATCTGCAGCCACATTCTAAGTAATTAAAAAATAAATAGCGTTCAATTTTACCAAAACTGAGTACTGCAGATGCTGGAAATTAGAGTCTTGATTAGTGTGGTGCTGGAAAAGCACAGCAGGTCAGGCAGCATTCGAGGATCAGAAAAATCGAGGTATCAGGCAAAAGCCTTTCATCAGCAATGGACCTGCTGCGCTTTTCCAGCACCTCCAGACAGAAATCTATTTTTGTTCAATACTTCGCATCTGTTGTAAGGCGCTTTGATCTTTTCCTTTGAATTCTGTGTCCTATGATCCTTGCCAACAAGCGACATGGCAAATGAGCAGCGCTCTGAACGTTTGTATTTCGAAATAAACCTGTTGGGCTCTAACCTGGTGTTGCGTGAATTTTAACTTTACTCACCTCAATCCAACACCGACGTCTCCGCTTCTATGGAAAAATCAATTTCTCTCCACGCGGCCAAGACACCATGGATCCGATGCACCTGTTATTTGAATGTGTTACTAAAATCCAAATAGACAACATCCACTACATTGCCCTCATCGATCAGTTTCGTATTTTTCACGTCATACCTCAGGGACAACATTGCAATGTTTTCATTGAAGTCTAAAATAAACGTGCAATGTGAGAGAGTGACAGACTTTGTTGTTTTCTCAAAAAAAAACGCTGCTTGTGCAGTGGCATGGGCTGTCCAGCAGAGGGTGGCATTGTGTTACTGTAAAGAGGGACACAGAGACAGAGAGCGAGAGAGAGAGAGAGAGAATCTGAGTCTTAGGTTCACTACATTTTAGTTCATTTATTCAAACGTCCATCAGAGCAAAGTGATTCCCATTGCAAACACAGATGGACACTTACAAAGACGCATAACATGACCCTAAAACTACAAAATGTCCGAGTACAAATTGAGCTATTTAGCCCAAATGAGTCTGCTTCACCTTTCAACCATGGCTGATAAATTTCTCAATACCATTATCTCACTTTCTCCCTATAACCGTCAATCACCTTGACAATCAAGAACTTATCTATTTCTGTCTTAAATATATTCAATGATCTATCCTGCACAGCCTTCTGTAGCAGTGAATTCCACAGATTCACCACTCTCTGATTGAATGAGTTTCTTCTTATCTCCGTTCTGAAAGGTTTTCCCTTACCTGTAAGCCTGCTCCATCGGGTCCTACACTCTCCACAAATGGAAACGTCTTCCTAAAATGCACGGTGTCCAGACAATTCAGTGTTCAGCATATTTAAATTATTATCACACATATGCACACATAAGCACATGCACACACACAAGCATACACAGAGATAAACACAGATGCACAGACATACACTTAGAAACACACACACATGCATGGTTACATATGCGGGCACAGACACAGACGGGCTTCCAGAAACACACACAGATACAGGCACACGTGCTCTCTCACACACACACACAGAGACACAGGCACGCATGTGCACACACACAGACATGCACAAACACATAGATACACGCATTGACGTGACAATCAATCGCATTGCCTTCAAAACAAGGGGACTTATGGAGAAAGGAGTCTTGACCCCATGGAGGCATCTGCCTCTAGCTATCGTGTGGCCCTCACAAAATAGTTCTGGACCTTGGAATGTGCCCATCTGCAACACTTGGTCAGGATCAACTCCTTGTTCTGGAAGACCAACAAGTTTTGGACACATCAATGAGCGTCTTTTTATCAACTTCTTGGTCCTCCAGGTGCAGTCGATGTCTGTTGGCAGACTTGGCAAAGGCATATTCCAGAAGGAGATGTGTGACAGTCTGTAGTACATCTCCACACTCCCAAACCCCCAACAGCTTCAAGGCCGTGTTTGTGGTACAGATCCACCGGGCATATATGTGGTATCTGACAGGCAGTATTCTTCTCGCCACTAACCAAGGGATGTCTTGGCACTTGTTTGAAAATGCTGCTGTTGAGGCATTCTACCAAATGAATCTGACAGCCTGCCCAGGGAACCATGCGACAGCACCCACCCTCTGATTTTTCGGCAGGACCTCAGGAAAGCTACCTATTCTCCACTTCCTGACAGACTGTGGTCAAACGTGTTTTTCTTTACATGAGGGACACGTGATATGGAGCGATCCAACTACCTGGAGCATTCAGTGGGGATGAGACCAATCCATCTTTCGCAACACTCTGTCCTAATTTTTCTAAAATTTCAGAAACATACTTTATTCATAAAAGTATTTTCATGAACGCAAATAATCACTAAAGTAGTTCGGTTCTGTACACTAGCGTATGGATTTTCTTGTAAAAATATACGTTCTTCATAAAAATACATCGTTATGTACATGTATAATTAACGAAGGTGTTCACATCTATACTCTCTTTACATACAGAGAAGAAATGAAGCCTTGATGTTCACCATTCGCTGTGTTTGCAGTCAACCTCTTGGCATTTTAGCTGAGGCAACAGCAGGGCGCTATACAGAGAGTTCTATACAAAATTAGATTTTCTTCATAAAAATAAGTCTTTGTGTACAGTTAATGAAGCCGTTCAGATCTATACTGTCTTTACTAACAGAGAGAGAATTTAAGCTATAATATTCACTATCCTCTATATTTTCAAGTAAAAAGTGAGGTCTGCAGATGCTGGAGATCAGAGCTGAAGATGTGTTGCTGGTTAAAGCACAATAGGTTAGGCAGCATCCAAGGAACAGGAAAGTCGACGTTTCGGGCCAGAGCCCTTCATCAGGCTCTGGCCCGAAACGTCGAATTTCCTGTTCCTTGGATGCTGCCTAACCTGCTGTGCTTTAACCAGCAGCACATTTTCAGCTATCCTCTATACTTACAATGTAAATGAATTAATAAAAACAAACAATCACTTGCATTCTGAAGCCTGGTTCTGGAACGTGCTTCCTGCATGTACCCTGTTTGATCCTGTTCGATATTTATATAGGCTCGGATAAGTAGCTGAAATCTCTTTATGAATGTCTGAGGTGAGGTGAAGTTTGAACATAGCTTTTTAAAAAAAATTCAAAACTGCATTACTTCCGTTTTCGATTTCAGGCCAACTCATCTTTATTTTGCTGCTTTCTCACATTTAATAATAGAATTACGTGGCGGCACGAAGGCTCAGTTGTTAGCACTGCTGCCTCACAGCGCCAGGGACCCAGGTCCAATTCCCGTCTCGGCCAAATGCCCGTGTGGAGCTTTCACATTCTCCCCATGTCTGCGCAGGTTTCCTCCAGGTACTCAGCTTTCCTCCCACAGCCCAAAGATGTGCAGGTTAGGAGAACTGGCAATGCTGAATTGCCCATAGAGTAAGGTGGATTAGTCAGGAATAACTATAGGGGGGTGGGTTTCTCTTCGGAGAGTCGGCATGGACTTGTTGGGCTGAAGGGCATATTTACACACTACAGGTAATATAACCTAATCTAACCTACATTAGTGACCCTGCAGTCCGCAACAACTGTCCTATGAAGAGAGATTGAGAAGATTATGCCCATACGCTCTGGGGTTTAGAAGAATGAGATGAGATCTAATTGAGTAACGGGGATTGGCAAAGTAAACGGGGAGAGGGTGTCCCCTCATATGCGACAGTCAAGAAGTCGAGGTCATATTTTTAGGGTAAGGGACAGCAGAAATGTGGAGGATTTACATCTCTCAAAGGTCATAAAACTGTTGAATTCACTCTCCCAGAGTGCGGTGGATGAGGAACATTGAGTAAATTTAAGGAGGAGATGGACAAATCTTTAATCAGTAATGATTGAGGGGTGATGCAGAGGGGACAGGAAAGTAGAATTGAGGCCAACTTGAGATCACCAATGAATGGTACAGCTAACTTGAAGGCTTGAACTGCCTAAACCTATCCCTGGCTCTTAGGTTTTGTGTTCGTACGTTCCAGAGTTAATAGAATCTTGGAGGTCATCATCAATGCATCCAATATTCTAGTGGCCACATCCTTAACTATGCTGGAATGCAGCTTATTTGAGCCGAGGGATTTATCAGCCTTTAATGTGATCCGTTTACCCAACACCATTTTTCTGACGAATGACAGTGTCCTTCATTTTCTGTTTAGAGCAGAGAAAGTTGATTGGGGATCTGAGCAAGGTGTTGAAGATTATGAGAGGCATGGCAATGTGGATAACAAGCGTCTGTTTGCTTAGTGAAGGAACAATAATAAGGAAAGGCCGTGCCTGGAGATGATATTAAAGTGACAAGCAGGTGGTTAAAAGGGGAATGAGGGAAACCAGAGGGCAGCGGGTGTTAGGAATGCACGATCTATGAGGATAGTGGAGGCAGAAACCTAAAAGACTTTTTATAAAGTATTGGGGTATGCAAATGTTAGACTATTAGAGGCAATGGGCAGAATGCTGGAACATAGGTCGAGCACAGACGTTGGATAATTTGCTTTGAAGTGTAAACTCGATGGGCTGTAGAACCTCTAAGCTCATTCTTCGCACTATACTCTGTCCCCAATATTACCTGGGCTTTATTTACGTCCTCCGTTGTTAAGACAGAACTAAAATATGTATTTACTGGAATTTCTACCATTTTCTCCAGTTTTCATTCCCTTATTTTGAGTTGTGAGGGGCTTCCATTCCTCCTTATTAATCATTTACTCCTGACATTCCCATGACACGTTAGAGAATATTTTAAAATTTTCTGTGCATGTTAACACTCATTCTCTCTCTCTTCCCCACTTAATCAACACTTTGTTCTACTTTGCTGAAATCAAAACTACCCCCAATCCTCAAGTCTGCTGTTTTATTTTTGACAAATGGTATTGCTTGTTTCTTGGATCTAAAGCCAAGAGGTGTGACAACTGTAAATTCCCTATAGACTTCCCACAGGTATAAATCGCAGATTGCAATAACGTAATGCCTTAATTTTAAATTCGAAGTCACAGACCAATTAACGGAGAAAAAAATGCTTGAAGTATTCCACGGTATTGCTAAAATAGTGTACGCAATCATTGCCATCATTGGAGTGCCTGGTAAGTGACAATAACTAGTTCAGGTTTGTGAATCTGTTGTGGGAACTGGTTACTGTTTTCATTAAAACAGAAATTGCTGTGAGATCTCTGCAGGTTTGGCAGCATCTGTGACAGGAATCAAACATAATGTGTTCCCCGCTTTCTCAGCACAGATGCTGCCTGACCTGTTGAGCTTTTCCAGCCAGTTCTGTTTTAGATTCCAGCGTCCGCAGTAATTTCAGTTTTTACCTGGTTACTGTCTTTGTTGTCGGATTGATAGGCAGTCACATGTTGTTCCGTTGCCTTGTTCAGTGCTAATCAGCATGTCATCACCCAAAAACAGAGCCATTATTTCACTTGAGAGAGAGAGAGAGAGAGAGAAAGTTGACTGGTGGCGTTTGAACCCAAGGATCATTACGTCTGAGGTAAGGGGAGAGATTGAGGAGGAAAGTACTTCGTAGTAACCTCATGCAGGGTAGGGAATTGAGTTCACTCTTCTGGTCTACCTCTACATCATAAATCAGAATTTCCATACAATCCCTGTAGTATGGAAACTGGCCATTTGGCCTAATCCGTCCACAGAGATTCTCCAAAGTACATGCCGGCGAGAGCAAACGCCCTAATCTATCCCTATAACGCTGCATTTCCCACAGGTAATCCACCTGGACACTGTGGGCCATTTAGCAGGCCAAGCCACCCAAAGTGCATCTCTTTAGACAGTGGGAGGAGAAGGGAGCAGGCGGAAGAAACCCATGCAGTCACGGGGGGAATGTGAAAACTCGACACAGACAGCCGCCCGAGGATGAAATTACGCCTGAGTCCCTGGAGCTGTGAGGCAGCCGTGATTACTACTCAGCCATCGTGCAGCCCCATTTAACTGAGCCAACCTGAAGCCTTTGCTTAGCAGTAACAAATAACTTAAACAAACATGTAACAAAAACAGAAAGTGTAGGAAACTCAGCAGGTTTATCTCTGTCTGTGGAGAGAAAGAAAGCAGAGTTAACGTTTCGAATCCAGTGACACTGCTTCATTGAGTTCTGAACAAGTCGCACTGCACTCGAAACGTTAATTCTGCTTTCTCCCTCTCCATCGATTCTGCCAGACATGCTGAGTTTCTCCGACAGCTTCTGCTTTTGATTCAGATTTCCAGCATTCCCAGTTATTTGTTATATCCAGAAAGATGATCTTCCTCGTTTAACTCTGCCATTTTGCTCGATTTCATTTCCTGAACACCTGATCTTATATCTCACACCCACTGTTAATTCTGCCAATGTTTGACATTTAGCAGCACTGCGGACTTTTGATTTCCACTTGAGGAGAAATAATTGTCCGGGCGAAGGAAGAACACAATGTAATGTTAAAGTACACTGCGTCTGGTTCATTATATGGAGAGGATTCCATGTATTATTGAGGTCGTGTGCCACCGTGCACGTTTGCAAAGTTAATTCACCAACTGGATCATTTGGTCAAATGGCCACTCGTTGGAGGAATTCACGATTCGAATATCAATATATTCAGTAACCATGATGTGAAGGAACCGGTTCTGGACTGGGGTGGACAAAGTCAAAAATCACACAACGACAGGATATAGTCTAACTGGTTTATTGCAATCACTAGCATTCGGGGAAGGAGCAGTGCTCCGAACTTTGGTGCTTACAAATAAGCCTGTTAAACTATAAACTGGTGTTGTGATAGTTTTAACACGTATTCAGTCTCGGTGGCTTCCTCAGGCGATCCCAGCACTTGTGTAACACAATGTTATACAAATTAGAGATGTGATCATGGTAAAGGCACACTATATCTGAGTTCATAACAGCAGGAAATACCACACCTTGAAGATCTAACTGTACTGAGAGCGATAGTAATCATTGATTTACCAGTAACCATAGAACCCTGTCAGTCATGCTGTGCTTTGAGCCATGTTTCTGAAATATCTTTGATGTCCCAGTCCCATGTCACCAACCACACTGAGTGCGTCTGCCTTACCTGTCAGGCGTCTTACATTGTGAGAAAGGGAGTGTGATTTATCAGTCTTAAAACATCTGTTGTCTTTTTCCCTTCTGCCTTAACTATCTGACTTGCTCCACTTCTCAACGGTACCATCCTCAAACTTAGCACCTTTCTCACTATCATTTCCCCACCCTCTGACCCCTCACCAATTATTGAGTTCAAGCCCGCTCGAGAGCTCCAGCAAATCTCCCCGCTAGTATATTGGTTCCCTTCTGGTTAAGCACCAATCGTCCCTCCACTCAGGTCACTCCTACCCCAGAAGAAATTCCAATGATCCAAAAATGTGAAACCTTCCCGCCTGCAACATCTCCTCAGCCATGCATTAATCTTGTCTATCCCCATATTTCTACTCTTATCAACATATGGCAGCAGAAGTATTTCAGCTTTATGACTGTGGAGGACCGACAGTTCACCTCCTTCCCAATTGTTTAAATGATCCATTCAGAGCCTCCTCATTCTCTTCCTGTATTCCTAATGCAGGGTCAGGTAGCACTGTTCACCCGACATTGGATCACTCTCCACTTGACACTTATTGGCTTTGATCATACACTTGACTTCACTGAATCAACCTTGCCTTCCACTTTAGACTAGAATCAGATCGTTTTGTATTTGCTGGAGTTCAGATGAATGAGAGGCGAACTCGCATAGGACATGATAAAATCCTAGCAGGATTGTTCGCGGTAAACACAGGAAGGATGTTCCAAATGACCAGCAACTGGAGATCCAGGGGACACAGCTTAAGGATACACGTTAAGACATGCAGGATTGAGAAGATAAGAATTTTTTCCCCATAGCCTGTGGCATGTATTATTAGATAATGCATTCAAGACCTAAGGATTGTATGGTTCAAGAAAGAGTTGCATTATAGCCCTTGCATTGTAGAAACAAATGGATATGTATAGATAAGAAGGAACGGGGGACTGAGTTGGATAACAATCCACGATGATATTGAATGACTGCGTAGGCTCAAAGGGCAAAATCGTGTATACCTGATCCTAATTTTTTTGTGTATGTTCCCCCTCCTTTGTTGACACACCACTCTCTCCCTCATCTAATACAGTTCATAATCCAAACAGATCATATTGAAAAGATGTGAACCATTGACTGACGTTCATAAACATCTGATCATATTCAATGTATTGTTATGGGTGCTAAATTCAACACCAAAATGTCTAGGCTCATGAAAGGAAATGTGATTGTGACTAATTTCCTTTATTTTACCGCCTGCTCTTGCAGTCAATATCATGGCCATTATAATCCTGTCTCGGAGAAAGTGTGGTCTTAGCAACTGCATCACGTGTTACCTCGTCACTATGGCAGTGACGGATCTACTACTCATTATCATTGAGGTTATATTGAGACACATGAATAGCTATTATTTCCCGCTGTGTTTCTTGGACATTACCCCTGTATGTAGCATTCTCAGTGTCCTCAGTTGTGCAGCCACAGATTGTTCCGTCTGGTTTACTGTCACTTTCTGCTTTGATCGATTTATGTTCATCTGCTGCCAGAAGAAGAAAATCAAATATTGCACAGAGAAGATCGCAGGTTTTGTTCTAGCAATGACATTCATTTTACTATTATTGAAAAACATTCCTTTCTACTTCGTATATGAACCTGGAGAATTAACTGACAATGTACCATGGTTCTGTTCAGTGAAACCCAGTTTTTATACTGAGCCCGGGTGGTTAGCATTTTCTCAATTTGACACAATTTTAACCCCAATACCCCCATTTGTTTTAATGATATTGTTCAACGCACTGACAGTCAGACACATTTTATTGACAAGTCGAGTCCGACAAGGACTGAGGAGTGTCCACAAGGGCAGGAATCCCAGTGACCCAGAAATGCAGAACAGAAGAAAATCTGTGATTTTACTCTTCGCCATTTCCGGAAGCTTCATACTTTTGTGGCTTGTATATGTCCTACATTGCTTTAAAGTTTCGTCTGACTTTGATGATACTTCATTTTATATTTTTGAAAAAGTTGGGTACATTCTGCAGAACATCAATTGCTGCACAAATACTTTTATTTACACAGCGACTCAGTCCAGGTTCAGAGAGCAGTTGCAGAGTACTGTTATGTATCTATTCACACCAATTATCCTGTTAATTAATAAACATAAAATATGTTAGGGGGCACTTGTGGTGTCCCTAACTCTGAGAAAGGAGGACCGACATGATTCCAATCTGCTCCATATGTCTTGAGCAACATTTCTGAAGCAAATATCAAAACAAATGAAACTCAACGGTAGAGACCAGCAATGAGTCCAGGTGGTTCTAGTACATGTGTGTTATAATGACCATAAACCTTCATCAACTGATCAATATCAGCACTGGTGCCCTGCTGAGCCAAAGGAGATTTGTAAAGACAGCATGCTCTCATCCATTTCTTCTTTATATGACTCCAGCTGGGGCAGTTGGGGATAGGGAATAATTACCGACCATGGCAGCAATACACACATTCAGTTTGTGAGAGAAATCACATTTCAATCAACAAAATGTTCTTTTGTAATGGGGAAGCTCCTACACCAGAACACAGAACGACAGCGCTGAGACATGTTTTTGCACTTGGAATAAACTGACTCTATGAAGCTTTGTTTGAAATAATTTGTGATCTCGGAACGGAGCTCATGGTGTTTGGGTGGACAATGTTATTGCTGGCAGATCCCAGATTCAGTTTTTGCTATTTCATCACGGTGTATGAACAGCAAAGCACTTTCATAATTTGACATTAAACGTGATATTGTAATATTTACAGAAATTTGAAAAAGAGTAACTAAGCTGGGTAATGCTGTAACATTGATATCCCCAAGGAGTTTCCACACAGTATAAGGCAAGTCTCTGGGATTGTATCAGCTCAGAGTTTCAAACAAGGAGCTTGTCAGCTGCCTGAAGGGACAGAACATCTCGTGCAGAAAAATGCTCAGACCAGCTAATCAAGTTTAGAATGTTTTCGACACCAACCTTGCTTTTCTGGGCTCCTCTGGTGTGACATTACGATTGTTGAACTTGCTTTCATCTGGTGCCGAACTGAAAAAAAAATGTCACCAGCTCACTGACTCATCTGCCAGAGACCAGAAAAGTGATAACAATTCACCGAGCAGCACTCTCATTAAAATTCTCCACAGGAAGAGAGCCCCAACTTCACTGCTGCTGCAGCATTTTCAGATTTCTGTGTTCTGTCATCTTTTCCGGATTCATTCGGTTGTATAAGGAAAGGTCATGCAAGTTATTTCTGAAGACGGGTCACTGGACCTGAAATGTTAACTGTGCTTTCTCTCCGCATGTGCTGCCTGACCTTTTGAGCAACTTTTGTATTTCTTATACAAATGAGACCTATTTTCACAAGCATTTAGAAGTCTAAGGTGCAATCTGCACTATGCCCCATAAGGTATCAACACGAAAAGACTAGGTTTTCAATTGTTGAGGGACTGTTGAATGAGTGAACGTAGTCTGAGAATTAAGGTCAGACCGTTCAGCAAAGGTGTTACGCTGCACATCAGAAGCAAACGATGGGAGAGGTTTGCAAATCTCTCTCACAAACGGATCAGTTGCTCGTTTTCAATCTGATATCATTTTTTTTTCTTTTGACAAGCAAAGGAATTGAGGGGTATGCACCCCGCTTTGATTTATAAAGCTTAATGTAACTACCTTCCCTTCTGGAGATTCTTTCCTCCTCAACCTCTCTCGTTAGGGAACTCAACGCTCGACAGTTTGTCTTCCTGTTCTCTGCACATTGAGGCGTCTGTCATGTCGACATGTGTAGATTTCCGGTGTAAGTATCACAGCTGTCCTCACGCTAACACATTGTCACGTAGGCCCCCCTGCATACTCTGTTATGCTGCATTTGGGCATGGCACATAGAGTAGTCTTCTTTTAAACCCTAAGCAGGCTCTGATGACCTCTTTCCTGATTATTCTGCAAAAACTTTCAATATTTGGTCGAATGCTAAGAACAGGAGATAATTTGATCCGAAGAGAATGGGAAAGTTTTGTTTATTGGCAGTCCAATCGTCAGTCCTATGACTGAGACAAGAACAGAAATTGTTGGAAATGTTGGGCAAGTCCAGCAGCATCTGTG
This sequence comes from Hemiscyllium ocellatum, assembly GCF_020745735.1. Lineage (NCBI taxonomy): Eukaryota > Metazoa > Chordata > Chondrichthyes > Orectolobiformes > Hemiscylliidae > Hemiscyllium > Hemiscyllium ocellatum. The sequence goes on along the minus strand of NC_083440.1, from coordinate 3,713,622 downwards.
TAGTGAAATCAGAGTTAACTTATCGGGTTGAGTGACTCTACCTCAGAACTGATGGTAGTAGAACAATTTCGGTTTATATGCAGAAGATAGCTTTGTGGGAAATGTGTAAGGAATGACTGATAGGTCGGTACAGTATTTAACTCACTGCCACGTCTCTTCCAGGCATGCCAACCTTGGCAAAGTTCTGTTCCTGTCGCTGACGGGACTACAGTTCCATTCCTTCCTTTGTGTCCTCTGTCATTAATTTCACCTTTCTCTGATCAACTTTTTCTCTCTCTAAATGGGCTTTATCCCCACATACCGTTTATTCCATTCCCCTCCACATGTAGTCTTCTGCATTTAAACTGACATTTCTAAGTTGCCATAATTTCCTGTGAATGGGTGCAGAGCAGAAAAATGCACATACACAATCATGCATGAACACACACACACACACACACACGCACACACACACAGACACACACATAAAGATGCACAGGTTTGAAACTGGACTGATCTTCCTCAGAGTGCAACACAATCAGTGGGAAAAAGTTATGCCCCTTGTGCAACATAAAAAAAAACTTTTGTCCTTCACAATTATTCCTCACATTACACACATTAAATAGTGTGCTATGCTCTCCCTGCAATGCAGAAATAATCTGTTTTTCAGAACTATTCCTCACATTATACACATTAAATAGAGTGTTTCTGCTTCATTTGTACACAGGCACCTCTGAGTGTTCCATTTCATGAGGACCCCGAGTGAATTTTATTTCATTTTCTGCATCATTCACTGTTGTCTGAGGGTGAATATGCATTTGCCGATTTGTATTTGCAGATACATGCTACTTTGTTCTAAAAGTACACATCCTGAAGGCAGTCAGTTCATGTGACACTTAATAAATCCCTACTTTGGAAATAAAACCAACCGGAATGTAGTTTGAAAGACAGACAGACTCGGAACATATATCTTTAATGCATATTCTCAGCTGAAGATGTCACCTTTTCAGATGAAACCTTACGTTATCTCGAGACTGTGACTTGAAGGAAGTTCTCAGATAGAAATATTAAAATATAGAAATCTATATCCACATTCTAAGTAATTAAAGGACAGCATTCTGTTTTTAGGCAAAAGCGAGCACAGCAGATGCTGGAAATTGGAGTCTTGATTAATGTATTGCTGGAAAAGCACAACAGGTCAGGCAGCATTCGAGGAGCACGAAAATCGAGGTAGCAAAAAAAAACACCATCAGCAATGGACCTGCTGTGCTTTTTCAGCACCTCTAGACAGCAATCTATTTTTGATCAATACTTCACATCTGTTGTAAGGCGCTTTGAACTTTTACTTAAAAATCTGTGTCCTATGATCCCGACCTACGAGCGACATGGTGAAGGAGCAGCGCTCTGAACGACAGTTTTTCCAAATAAACCTATTGGACTATAACCTGGTGTTGTGTGATTTTTAACTTTATTCATTCCAGTCCAACACTGACATCACCACTTCTATGGATACATCAATTTCTGTCCACACGGCCAAGTCACCACGGATACCATGCACCTAATTCTCTGCATTAGCCTGCCATGAGGGATATAATTGAAAGTGTTACTAAAATCCAAATAGACAACATCCACTGTTTTACCCTCGTCGATCAGTTTCGTATTATTCACGTCATTCCTCAGGGACAACATTGCAATGGTTTCTTTAAAGTATGAAATAAACGTGCAATGTGAGAGTTTGACAGACTTTGTTGTTTTCTCAAAAAAAAGCAATGCTGCTTGTGCAGTGGCATGGGCTGTCCAGCAGAGGGTGGCATTGTATTACTGTAAAGAGGGACACAGAGACAGAGAGAGAGAGAGAGAGAGAATCTGAGTCTTAGGTTCACTACATTTTAGTTCATTTATTCAAACGCCCATCAGAGCAAAGTGATTCCCATTGCAAACACAGATGGATACTTACACAGACGCATAACATGACCCGAAAACTACAAAATGTCCGAGTACAAATTGAGCTATTTAGCCCAAACGAGTCTGCTTCACCTTTCAACCATGGCTGATAAATTTCTCAATACCATTGTCTCACTTTCTCCTATAACCGTCAATCACCTTGACAATCAAGAACTTATCTATTCCTGTCTTAAATATATTCAATGATCTATCGTGCACAGCCTTCTGTAGCAGTGAATTCCACAGATTCTCCACTCTCTGATTGAATAAGTTTCTCTTTATCTCCGTTCTGAAAGGTTTTCCCTTACCTGTAAGCCTGCTCCATCGGGTCCTACACTCTCCACAAATGGAAACGTCTTCCTAAAATGCACGGTGTCCAGACCATTCAGTGTTCAGCATGTTTAAATTATTATCACACATATGCACACATAAGCACATGCACACACACAAGCATACACAGAGATAAACACAGATGCACAGACATACACTTAGAAACACACACACATGCATGGTTACATATGCGGGCACAGACACAGACAGGCTTCCAGAAACACACACAGACACAGGCACGCGTGTGCGCACACACAGACATGCGCAAACACATAGATACACGCATTGACGTGACAATCAATCTCATTGCCTTCAAAACAAGGGGACTTACGGAGGGAGGAGTCTTGACCCCATTTCAACGTTTTCAGTGTCAAAGCAACAGAGACCCCATTACATTGAGATGCACAGATCCCTGGATGGTGTCAGCTTCCGGAGTGTTGTTGGAGTTGGACCCATCCAGACAAGTGGGGAATAAGCCACACACTTCACACTTGTGCTGTGTGGGTGATGGATAGATTTTAGCGCGGCAGGAGGTGAATTACTTGCCGCAGTATCCTTCTTCTGTGATCTACTCTTGCAACTACTGTTTATGTGGTGAGTCCAATTGAGTTTCTGCTCCATGTTAATCCCAAGAATGTTGACAATGAGGGATTCAGTGGTGGTAATGCAGCTGAATGTCAAGGGGCAGTGGTTAGACTGTAAGAGTGCAGGCCAGGAGCACATTAGGCATACCTAAAAATGAGATGTCACCCTGCTGAAGCTACCAAGTAGGACTACTTGCGTGCCAAACGGCATGAACAGCAAGTGATAGACAAAGCTAAGCGATCCCACAATCAATAGATCAGATCTAAGCTCTGCAGTCTTTCCACATCCAATGTGAATGGCAGTGGACAATTAAGCAACTCACTGGAGAATGATGTTTCACAAATATCCACATCCTCAATGATTGGGGGACTCAGCACATCAGAGCAAAACGTAAGGCTGATGCATTCACAACAGTCTTCAGTCAGATGCGCCGAGTGAGTGATTCATCTCGAGCTCCTCCATTGGTCCTCAGCATCGCAGATAACCCGCCTCCAGCCAATTCGATACACACTACTGGATATTGCAAAGGCAATGGGGTCTCATAACATTCCAGCAATAGTACTGAAAACATGAGGTCCAGAACTTGCTGACCACCGGTCAACACCAGCGTCTACCCAACAATGTAGAAACCTGCAAAACAAACATAGGATAAATCCAAACCAGCTAATTATGACCCAATCAGCCTACGCTCAATCATCAATAAAGTGATAGAAGGAGTCATTAACAGTACTATCAATCAGCACCTACTCATCAATAACCTGCTCAGTGACGCCCAGTTTAGGGTTTCACCAGGGTCACTCATCGCCAGATCTCTTTATACTCTTGGTTTAAACATGGACAACATAAATTTCCAACTTCTATACTCAGTACCCTGACTGATGAAGGCCAGTGTGCCAAAAGCCTTCTTCAATGCCCTGTCCACCTAAGACTCTACTTTCAGAGAACCATACACCTAAACTCCAAGTTCCCCCTGTCTCACTTTACGCATTAAGGTCTTACCACTCACCATGATACTCTACCTTGATTCGATTTTCCAAAATGAAAGACCTCATACTTATCTATACAAAGCTTAATTTGCCATTTATCGAACACTTGCCCATATGATCAAGGTCCTGTTACAGATTCTGATAACTGTCCTCACTGTCCATGATACCACCTACTTTAGTGTCATCTACAAAATTATCATTCATGCTTGCAACTTCTTATCCAAAGCATTGATATAGATAATAACAGGAATGGGACCTGCATCGATCTCTGAGGCACTCCACCAGTCAGAGACCTCCAGGGCAAAAAGCATCCTTGCACTGATATTCGTTGCTTCCTACCATCAAGCCAGTTGCATATACAATTTTCCAGCTATCCCTGGATTCCAAGCGTTCCAACCTTCCAGAGCAGCCAACCATGAGCAACCTTATCCAAGGCCTTACTGAAATCCATTAGACTAGTTCTACCACCTTGCCCTCGTCATTCTTCCTGATCAGATTAGATTAGATTACTTACAGTGTGGAAACAGGCCCTTCGGCCCAACAAGTCCACACTGACCCGCCGAAGTGCAACCCACCCATACCCCTACATTTACCCCTTACCTAACACTACGGGCAATTTAGCATGGCCAATTCACCTGACCCGCACATCTTTGGACTGTGGGAGGAAACCGGAGCACCCAGAGGAAACCCACGCAGACACTTGGAGAACGTGCAAACTCAACATAATCAGACGCCTGGGTCGGGAATTGAACTCAGGTCTCAGGCGGTGTGAGGCAGCAGTGCTAACCACTGTGCCACCGTGCTGCCCACTAAGAACTCTAACAAATTTGTGAGGCATGATCTTCCATGCACAACATTATTCCTAATAAAACCCTCTCGTTCCAAATGCATGCATATCTTACCTCTCTGAATTTTCTCAGCTACATTGCCCACCACAAATTTTATGTTTACTCATCTATAGTTCCCAGGTATTTCTTTCCAGCTCTTTTTGAATAATGGCACAATACTCACCCCGCTTCAGTCCTCCAGGATTTCAACCATACCAATAAATGATGCAAAAATAGCAGCCAGTACCCCGGCAATTTCCTTTAACTCCTCTTGAGGTGTTCCTGGATATATGTGGTCAGCACTAGGAGATTTATCCACCTTCATGCATCCTAATACGTCCAACACCACCTTTGCTATGATATGAACATTCCTCATGATATCACGACTAACATCCCCGCGTTTCCAAGTGTTCATATCTTTCTCCACAGTAAACACAGAAGAGAAGTATTCATTGAGGACATCACTCACCTCCTGAAGTTATTCACATATATTTCTACTTTGGTCCTTGAGGTGCACTATTCTCTCTCTCGTTATTGTTTTACCTTTAATATGCTGAGTGACCTCTTTGGATTCACACTAATCTTCTCAGAAAGCCTTCCTCATGCCTCCTTTTTGTCCTTCTGGTTTCCTTCTTTAGTAAACCCCTGTATTCCCGATATACCTCCAGGGATCGCCTTGATACCACCTGTTTGTAACTGAGCCATACTTCCTTTTCTTCTGGTCAAACCCTCAATATCTCTGGTCACCCAGGGTTCCCTATCCCTGTCAGTCTTGCCTTTCCACCTCACAGGAACATATAGACCTAAACTATAGCTATTTCACGTTTAAAGCCCTCCAAATTACCGGAGGTCACTTTGCCTGCAAACAAAGTACTCCAATCCACACCTGAAATCTCCTGTCTAATTCAATCAAAATACGCCTTGCCCCAGTTTAGAACGTGTACCTGTGGACCACCTTTGTACGTTTCCATAAATATTTTACAATTAATAATCTATGGTCATTGGTCCCAAAGTACTCCCAATTGTCACCTGTTTCACCTGTCCAGCCCTATTTCTCAAACATTGGTCAGGTTTTGCCTTTTGCCAAGTAGGATTCTCTACATACTGTTTGAGGAAACTTTCCTGAGCGCACTTACCAAATTCTCATCTGAACCCTTAACGCTCTGATAATCCCAGTCCATGATAGGCAAATTAAAATCTCCTACTTCGACAGCTGAATTGCTCTTGCAAGTCTCTCCAATCACTCTGCATACTTGTTCCTCTAATTCCCGTTGACTATCTGGGGGCCTGTCGAACAGCCTCAATAACGTCAACAAACTCTCCTTATTTCTTAGGGAGATTTACTCTGTATCAAACCCGTACTGTCGCTGTCCTGGGAATGTTTGATGGAGGACAGCGTAGTGGGAACTTTACTTCTGGCACAGACCCACAATGTCTCTTCGGGAGGGAATTCCTGGATTATGACTCATTAACACTGAAGAAAGGCTGGTATATTTCCAAGTGACGATGGGACAGCGAGACAGAGCGATAAGGTGTGCAATATGTCAGGGCTTCAGATCATTGGCCATGGCTACCATGGTCAGATAGCCACATTGGTGCGTGTAAGTCGTCCCACTTTTGAGAAATTTACTCTGTGCCCTCAATGTGCCAGCTTCATGCAGGCAGCTGGTCCTCTGTTGTTTGCAGATTCCTCCCAAACACATATAGACAGATAGAAAGATTCTTAAGAGCTTTACACTGCGTCTAACATTGAAGCAGAGGAAATAGGAGCATAAGTATGTCATTCGGCCCTGTGAGCCTGGTCTGCCATTCAACGCACTCTGCCTGATCACCCAATTCAATCCCCTGTTCCTGTTCTATCCACCATTTATTTTGAACCCGTTAGCCCAAAGAACAACATTGACTTCCATCTCGAAAACGTTCAATGTTGTGGCTGTAACTGCTTCCTGTTGCAGATTGATTCATAGGTTCCCCGCTCTTTGGGTGAGAACATTTCTCCTCATCTCCGTATGAACTTACCCACCCCGTATCCAGACGCTCTGGTTCTGGGCTCCCTGGTCATCGGAAATATTCTTATTGTGTTTACCATGGCAGAACTTTCCTGGGTCAGATGAGGTTCCACCTCATTATTCTCAACTCAAGTGAACAAATCCTAACAGATCCAGTCTCTCTCCAGGCATCAGTCCTGTCATTCCAGGATTGAGTCTTGGGAACTAGACTAGATTCCCTACAGTGTGGAAACAGGCCCTGTGGCCCAACAAGTCCACACCAACCCTCCAAAGAGTGACCCACCCAGACTCATTTCCCTACTCTTAGCCCTGACTAATGCACCTGACACGATGGGCAATTTAACCTGCCTATTCACATCAACTGCACATCTTTGGACAGTGGGAGGAAACTGCAGCAGCCGGAGGTAACCCACAGAGACACAGGGTGCATGTGCAAACTCCACACAGACAGTCACCCAGGGTTAGAATCGAACCTGGGTAGCTGGCAATTTGAAGTAGCCGTGCTAAGCACTGAACCATCATGTCACCCACAAGCTTTATCTCCCTCCATGACCAGAACATCCTTCTTCAGATAAGGAGACCCCACACTGCACACTCCAGGTGGAGTCTCATTAAGACCCCTGCACAGTTGCAGCAAGACATCGCCGCAGCTGTAATCCAATCCTCTTGTGATCAAGGGCAAAGTACCATTTAACTTCTTCACCACTTGCTGCACGTAAATGCATCCCCTGAGCTACTGGTGTGTGGTGGGCTCCAGATTTTGTTGCACCTCTCCCTTTCCCAATCTAACGCTGTTCAGACAATAACCTGGTTGCTGTTCACGCCCCAAAAGCCGCCTGGAACAGCCACCTCTCACATCACCCAATCCCAACCTCGTCAAATATCCGCAGTTATTGGTAAATTCCTACCACGGATAATTCCTCCCTCCACCACCTCCCCCCCCCTCCCCCGCCGCTCCCCGCCCCCAGTCAAGTACAATCGATATAAAGATTTGGAAGTATGGTTTCAGAATGCTTTTATTCAAGGTTTTGTGATGGGATGAGTAAAAACATTGTCGTGTTCCATCAGTTATGATCATATTGAATGGCGGATCAGCCTTCATGAGCTGAATTTGCAATCCATTGCGTATGTCCCTGTCTTAAACTTAAACCATGTACCTCTAATTCTGACACTGTGCTGCCTGGTCCAGGAGTCACCTGCCAAAGGAATCATCTTATTCACATCCACCGATGAAACATTTCATAATGTTCACTGGAATTGCCTCACATTTTTTTCAAATCGTAGAAAGTTCATTGTCTGTTTCCTCAAACCATGTGCACCCTCGATATTAAATTGCTTGTCAATTTCTGCTCAACCTTATTTCTGCTGGAGCTGTACCGTCATTGTTTGGTGGACCTTCATGTTGTGTTTGATGATTTATTGAACATTTTATTTTTTTGTTTCTAACAAATGGGTGACTTGTCTGGGATTTATTAAGCAGGGATGAACCAGCAATTAAAAATGAGCAAATAAACATGGATGCTGGGCATACGAAAAGATTGGAGACACTCAGCAGATACAACCACAACTGTCGAGAGGAAGAAAAATAGTCTTTTCGGTTTCAGTCACCATTCTTCAGAATTGGTTATAGAGAGCAAAAGTGGGATTGAGTGTGTGTGTGTGTGTGTGTGTGTGTGTGTGTGTGTGTGTGTGTGTGTGTGTTTCTATTCTCCCTCCTTAATTCTGTCTATGTCTGTCTGAATCTGTCTCTATCTGTATATCTCTATTTTCTCATACTGTCTCCTCTGTCATTCTTTCCCTGTCAATCTCTATCTCCATCTTTTCTCTAATTCTTTCTATCTCTCTCACTTGTGGTCTTAATTTCCACCTGTCTACCGCTCTGTCTCCCTCGTTCTTCTCTCTCAATCTCTCCATCCCACACTCATTGACACTATCTCTCTGTCTCTGACTCTCTCACCCCACTTCTCTCTATTTTACTTCCCTCCACTTTCTGCTTTTGTCTCTATGCTTGAAATGATGATACCACACTTCCATGGCATTGCTGCTAAACGTCTTCAAGAAAATGTGTTTTTTTTTGTATTCGTTTACTAATCACACAGAAATGTTGTCATGATCTGTTTTTCATTGAGTCGAAAATGTTGTGACGCCATATCTCTAGAGGGGTGATCTTACAGGCTATAATTGAAAGACTTGGGGAATTAAAGTCTTCAGTTTATATTTCAGGGAGAGATTATCTGCATCTCAGAGAAAGCTAGCACCTCACACTGAAAATGTCCCGTCCAATTGATGATGTGCTGAAATTATATTACATGATATTTGCTGTTATTGGAATTCCTGGTAAGTAACAATAACCAGCGATATTGTGTGATTATGTTTCTCTCTGCTTTTACTGTATGTCTCATAATGTTTCGCGCTAAATTAATTGTCACACTTATAAATTGTCGTGAAGCATAAAATTATTTGGTTTAGTTAATCGTTTTGAATTATACCTGACGTTTTGCCCGATATCAATTGGTGTTAATACCTCAGTGTCGATGTAGTGGCTATTAGGTCAGACCTTTTCAGCTGCACGCGTATCACCAATTAATTCAATTTTGTCTGAATACTGTCTATTTAATTCCAGAGGCAATACATTTGTCTTTTTATTGTTACTTTTCCTTTTTATTCTTGTTGCTGTTACCCGAGTTTCGCGTTTTCTGAGTTTTCCTGCATATTTATGTTCTACACAGGGTGGCATGAGTCATCGTTTGCCGTTAAATGCTGCCGTTTAGTTTTAGTTTATACTCATATGCAGTCACCTTCAGAAACATTCGTCCCCTCTTCTTATTCACCTTCATACATGTTATCTTTTATTTGAATGGTTGTATTGATGGAAGTTCCAGAACACTGTTTCTTCACACAGTCCATCACTGTCACGAGCCTTCTGTTCCTTGACTTCTTCACTTCTCATTCTGAAAATTTGTTGACGAGTTTCCCATTGTCTTATCAGTGACAGATTGTCTATCTCATCCTCCAGCATGCCAGCCTCATCCATCAGCAATACATATTGACTTGCGTTCTGTCCCTCTGACCATTCTGTCACAACACAATGAATTTAAGGTCTGAACGTTTTCCTGCAGAGATCCGAAAGGAAATGGATATATGCCTTTAGCTCCCTCGATTATACTTAACAGACCCTTTCTCCTTTCCATAGCAACAACTGTTTACGTGAATATTTTCAGATTTGATCACTGCAACCATTTCTAAAAACGTTCCTTGTGCATTTGATGAGGTTCAAACACGTTTGACTGATAGCTTTTCTGATTTCCTCCCTTTAGTCGGCAAGATAAACTTCCAACCTTCATTGTACATGGAGGATGTAAGTTCAGTCATTTTCACATCATTTTCCATTCCTTTCCTTTCAGCTAATTTAATGGCAATTGTCATCCTGTCTCGTGGAAAGTGTGACCTATCTACCTGTACCACTCGCTACCTGGTGGCCATGGCAGTAGCAGATCTATCAGTCATTATTTTAATCAACTTTTTGTGGCACATCAGTTATCATTATTTCCCAGGGACCTTTCTGGATATTGCTCCTGTGTGCAGCCTCAAAACTGTACTCGCCTCTGCAACGACAGACTGCTCTGTCTGGCTCACTGTTGTTTTCTCCTTTGATCGATTTGTGGCCATTTGTTGCCAGAAGCTGAAAATGAAATATTGCACTGAGAAAACTGCAACCATTGTTCTAACAGTAACCTGTGTCCTGCTCTGTTTAAGAAACATTCCATACTACTTTACATTTGAGCCATTGAGTATAATCGACAATGTACCGTGGCTCTGCACTGTGAAACCAAGTTATTATACTGATCCTGGGTGGGTAGGATTTGATTGGTTTGATCGGATTTTAACCCCCATACTCCCTTTCACTTTAATTCTGTTGATTAATGCACTGACAGTCCGATACATTTTAGTGACTAGTCGTGTACGTAAGGGACTGAGAAGTCGGAGCAATGGAGAGAATGCCAGAGACTCAGAGATGGAGAGCAGAAGGAAGTCTGTGATTTTGCTCTTCACCATTTCGGGCAACTTCATTGTTCTGTGGTCAGTGTATGTTGTAGAATTCTTATATTCTAAAATTACAGGAACTGATCCTATGGATTACGCACTATCTGAGTATACATTTCAACAAATTGGATGGATGTTGCTAGATGCAAATTGTTGCATCAATACCTGCATATATGGGTTGACTCAGTCGAAGTTTCGAGAGCAACTCTTGAACATGTTGCAATATCCGCTTACAGCAATTATTAAATTACTGAAGAAATAAAGCAACAGAGACTTGTCCAAGGGCAGCCAGCCAATCAGAGAGCACCATGCAATAACTGAAAGCAGATCCGCCAAACAGACAATGATCTGGTGCAACTTTTTCCGTCAGGCAGAAAATACAGAAGCCTGGTCCGATGTACCAATAGGCTCTGGAACAGTTCCTTTTCAGCCAGTATTAGGCAGATGATTGCACTCTCTAGCCTCAAATAATGCTTATATTGCTAACATTGATATCGCTTAACGCACATTCCATGAAGTCTCATCTGAATGCCTCTGTCTAAGTTTATTTTACCTGTACCTTCTTGCTTACCATGATCTGCTTGTAATGCTCATAACAAAGCTTTTCACTGAACTTTGGTACACGTGAAAATAAATAAATCTGCCAATCAGATAACTGAAGCCATGGACTGGTGAAAAAGCTTAACCAATGCCCATCCTTGAACAGAGAACCCTGTTCAAACAAGAAGTTGACTCGTGACGTCAGTCGCCTGGGAAGACAAGTTTGTTATTCCGACAGAGGCTGACCTGTGACCAGTAGTTGGTGTAACGAACAGAGAGAGCATTAAGGTTGACCCGCTTCTCTCTTGTTCAATTGAATGAACATGGTCTCTGCCTGACCACGTGGTCCAAGAACCTGGTCAATTGGAAAAAATCCAGAAAGAACGAATTTGACGGTTCAAGTATCGAACACCGTCAGAATTCCCTCCTCAGCTCAGCATCACCATTGAGCACCAACAATGCCATGGAGAATCGATTTGGTCCATCATTTAGCATCCTTGCAACTTATTAACCAATCGTAATCCAGTCCTTCTGTTTGCCATTGTGTCTTGAAGTATGAGTGAATGGGAGTGGGAGTCGCTGCTTATTTTCTCTTTATTTGTGGATTGTGTTGCGTTGCTGCCAAAACCAGCATTTAGATCTCAGTTCTAATTGCACGGTGGTCAATCACATCCTGGAACCTCGAAATGATGGCAGATTTCCTCCCCTAAAGGATGATCAGGCTGGACTATTGTGGCAGCAGTGAGAAAGGGAGTTTTGTGTTTTGGCACAGATTTCAATGAATGCAGAATTAAACATCTGTGACTCGACGGCATGAACTAAATTATTGGAATATTGCTTTAGCATTACTGATTTCCGTGAATTTACTATTGTGGAAGCACTTCCTCCGTATTTGTGTGATTGTGCAAGTGTTTCTGTAGTGTTGAGTTGGGTATGAGTTTGTATTAAGAATTTCAATCTGTGTTTGAGTTTATGCATTCGTGTGTTGCTTCCTCTGTGTGTTTTTGAGAAAGTGTGTATGTTATTTTGCCTTTCTATGTGTGTAAGTGTGTCTGTCTCGTACTTTTTGTGCATGCCTGTCTGGTTGTCTGCATATTGTAGTTGTTTTTGCTTTTGTGTCGGCCTACGTATGATATTGTTTTGCGTGAGTGCATACGTTCATGTACGGCATGTTTGTTGCTCACCAATAGGGTGGGGACCAATGTCTGGTCAGCATTTATTTCCCATCAGTAACTGCCCTTTACTTGTGTGTGTGTGTGTGTGAGAGAGAGAGAGAGTGTGTGTGTATGTCTGTGTGTTAGTGTGTGTGTTTGTGTGTGTGTGTGTGTATTTGTGTGTGAATGTGTGTGCATGTGTGTGTATGTCTGTGCTTGTGAGTGTGTGTATGTGTGTGTGAGTGTGTGTGAATGTGTGTGTATGTGTGCGTGTGAGTGTATGTGTGTTTGTGTGTGTGTGAGTCTATGTGTGCATGTCTGTGTGTGTGAGTGTGTGTGTATGTGTGTGTTAGTGTGTGTTTGTATGTGCGTGTGAGTGTATGTGCATGTGAGTGTGTGTGAGTGCTTGTGTATGTGTATGCGTGAGTGTGTGTGTGTATGTGTGTGCATGTGTGTGTGTGAGAGAGAGAGAGTGTGTATGTCTCTGTGTTAGTGTGTGTTTGTTTGTGTGTGTGTCTATTTATGTGTGAGTGTGTGTATGTGTGTGTGAGTGTGTGTGTATGTGTATGTGTGAGTGTGTGTGTGTTTGTGTGTGCATGTGTGTGTGTATTAGTGTGTGTGAGTGAGTGTGTGATTGTATGTGTATTAGTGTGTGTGAGTGAGTGTGTGATTGTGTGTGTGATTGTGTGTGTGAGTGTGTGTGTGAGTGTGTGTGTGTATGTGTGTGTGTGTGTGTGCGTGTGCGCGCGCATGTGGGTGGGGGAGTGGGGTAGATGTCTGTGTGTCAAAGAGTCAGTGGGAACTACAACACACAAGAAAAACTTCCCGTCAGACTGTCATTGTACAAAAACAACCACCTAACTATTCTAATCCCATTTTCTAGCACCTGGCCCTCTGCTTTGTAAACCTTGGCATCACACTTGTACATCCAAATGATTCTCAAACGTGATGATGTTTTCAACCTCTCCCATCCTTACAGGCAATGAGTTCCAGACTCCCATCGATGCCTGGATGAGAAATATATCTGAACATCTCATTTTATGCTTTTGCCCTTTGATATAAATTAACGTGGCAAAACCAACGTTGTATACAGTTCAAACATGCACATAAATGTAAGCCTCGGTGAATGAAGCCAAGCACATCACATGCATCCTTACCCACTTTATCCATCGTTCCTGATACCTTCAGTCGCTTCTGTCCATCGACACCAACACCTTCTGATATCCGATGTTTCCCGGGGCCCTATCATTCATCGTGAATACTCTTGCATTGTTTTCTTGCATATCTATCACCTTACACCTATTCGGATTGAATTGCATTTGCCACTGATCATTTGCCACGTGATCAGACAATCTACACCCTGCTGTAAACTGAAACTATCCTCCGTATTACTGATTACCATTTACCAACCCTCCAATGTTTGCATCGTCTTCAAGCTCACTAATCATTCAAGTCTCATTTAGTTCAATAAACTAGATACAGCAAGGGACCCAAACTGAGCCTTGGGGTCCCATTGGACACCAACTTCAGTCAGAAAGTCCCCTTTCAAGTTTCACTCTCTGCTTCCTGTCACTCAGATTATTGTGGATCCAATTTTTCATATTTCCTTGAATTCCATGAGAACCATGATAACATTTGATATCAGCTCTCCATGTGAAACTCCTAGAAATGTTGAATCCCTACAGTGTGGAAACAGGCCATTTAGCCCTAAAGTGAATACTGACCCTCTGAAGAGGAAACCATCCAGACCCATTCCTCTACAATATTACCCTACATTGACCCCTCATTAATGTCCCTGACCTACGCAGCCCTGAACGCAATGGGCAATTTAGCACGGCCAATCCACCCCAAACTGCACATCTTTGGATTGTGCGAGGAAACCCACACAGAGACAGAGACAATGTGCAAACTCTACGAGACTGGAATCAAACCTGGGTCCCTGGTGCTGTGAGGCAGCAGTGCTAACCACTGAGCCACCATGAGGCAATTATCATAAAGCTCACTGAGGTACAATTTGACACCTTCAGTAGACCTCAACTACACATCTGGTCACATCTTTGAAAACCTCAATCCAGCCTATCAGACATGCCCTCCCTGCATATACCCGTATTGCCTGTTCTTGATTAATCTCTATCTCTTCTAATGCAGATTCACTCTGTCCCTCACAATTGCTTCCAGTAGTTTTCCCACCAATGAGGGTACACTGACTGGCCTGTAATTTCATGGCTTATCCATTGCTTCCTTCTTGTATAACAGGAACATATTGACTGTGCTTCAGATAGCTAATCCCTGAGACAGCGAGATTTATAGACAGAGACAGGCTTACACAGGGACAAGGGCAACACTCCACTGGATATTTAACTAGGATACCCTGAGACAGACAAGAGCTGTACAACGACAGATGACAATGAATAATTTTATGTTCCCTGCGTGGTACTGTAAATGCATGAAAGCAGATGGAAATAGATCCTTCTCTGTTCCATCCAGAGTCCTGGGCATGGGAGGCAGAATTATTAAATTGTTGTTGAACCAGTAGCTAATATACATCAGTGAGCCCAGGTAGTGTTGAGGAAATAGGGACTTAGTGTGAACATTGATAAAAACGGAGAATGGGAATAAACAGGTCATTTTCAGGATATTAGGCTTGCAGTAATGGGTGCCACAAGGGGCATTGCTCAAGACAGAGTAATTTATCACCTCGGTCAATGACTGAACTGTTGCGATCATTATGTTTGCTGACATCACAAAGTTTGATGGTACAATAAACTGTAAGTAGGACATAGAAAGGATTAAAAAGAGGGTTAACCAGGAGCAATGTGTGGGTGAGCAAGATAAATGACCACTTGCAAAAGCTGAGAACAAACTATTACACTGAGAAAACTGCGAGTTTGTTTCTAGCAACAACCAACATCTGGTTCTGTTTTTAAAAAAAAGCCCCTTCTATTTTCAGCATCAGCCTGCTCGGATAATCAACAATGTACCAATATACTGTGGTACTGAGTCAGATTAGTACAGCGAGGCATGTTGCGTGGCATTGGATTGGCTTGATATGGTTTGAACCCCTTTACTGTCATTCCCTTTATTTCTGTTGCTCAATGCTCTAACAGCAAGCCACATTTTAGATTAGATTATATTTCCTACAGCGTGGAAACAGGGCCTTCACCCCAGCAAGTCCACACCGACTCTCCGAAGTGTAAACCACCCAGACCCATTTCCACTCTGAAAAATGGATCTAACCCTATGGGCAATTTAGCATGGCCAATTCGTGGCCAATCTTTGTGACCTTTGGGAGGAAACCAGAGCACCCGGAGGAAACCCACCCAGGCACGGGGAGCATGTGCAAGCTCCACACAGACAGTCATACAAGGCCGGAATTGAACCTGGAACCCTGGTGCTGTGAGGCAGCAGTGCCGATCACTGAGCTTCTGTGCCACCCCTGTGACCAGTCAAGTCCAGAAGAGGCAAAAGTTTGAGAGGATAGGAGAAAAATCATACAGAGAACAGAATTGGGTCTGTGATTTTGCTCTTCACCATATCCGGGAGTTTCAGCCTCCTGTGGTTAATCAGTGTTGTAAATTGCTTATATCACGTCATTCAATGAATCTATTTTGACGATTACTCACTTTCTCTATGTGACTGCAAACAAACTGTTTATATGCCGCACAAACACGTACATTTATGCAGCAGCATTATGTCAGTTCACAGCCAATATCAGTAACGCAGTAAAACATCCAGTGGCATGAATTCCTTCCGCTATGTGTAAATAAAACTCCTCAGTGATGTCCGCTGGCAGGTCCTATTGTATAGAAATCATTAAATTATTAATGTTTATTCACTCATGAGATGTGTGTGGGGCCACTGAGAAAGTCATCATTTGTTACCCACCCCTAGTTGCACGTTGAGATGGTGGTAGTGGTGAGCTTCCTTCTTGAACGGTTGCAGTTGGTGTGCTGAAGGTAGACCCACTATGCTGTTCGGAACGTAATTCCCGTATTCTGACTCAGCGACTCTGAGGGAATGATGATATATTTCCAAGTCAAGATGGTGAGTGGCTCAGAGGGGAAATTGTAGGGGGTGGTGACCCCGTTTCCCTGCTGCCACTGACTTTCTAGAGGCAAGTGGTCGGTGGTTTGGAAGGTGCTGTCTGAGGATCTTTGGTGAGATGCTGCAGTGCATCTTGTAGATGGTGCACACTGATGAGATTGCTGATGGATGGAATAGATGCTTAATGATGTGGTGCAGATAAGGCAGGTGCTACTTTGTCCCTGGATGGTGTCAAGTTTCGCTATCTTCATTCACCCAGACTTCACACCCCAAATAGGGATTCCTTATTCTACTGTCGGGAAAGATTTGAGTGGGAAACTGCAGATTCCCCATTGTAGCACAATACAAGGGGATTGTCCAGGAAAATGGAATTTCCTACTGAGCAATTCCTACCTGCTTGGAATCCTCTGTAAGTCTCCAACCAACTCAAATACTTCAGAGGGATATGATTAAATTAAATGGAATAGTGCATCAGGAAATATTTGACGATTCAATGCGTGGCCTTTCTCCTCAGCTCAGTAACAATTCAACAGTTACATCACCCCTACAGTGTAGAAACAAGCCCTTGGGCACAACAGGCCCACACCGACCCTCCGAAGGGAATCCCAATCTGACCCATTCTCCCATCCCACTTCTCAACATTTACTCTGGACGAACGAGCCTAATGTACACACCCCTGAACACTATGGGCAAGTTAGCATGACCAATCCACCCTAACCTATAGACTGTGGGAGGAAACCAGAGCACCAGGAGACACGGGGAACCACGCAGACATGGGGTAAAAATGCACAAACGCCACACGGGCAGTCGACCGAGACTGGAATCAAACCAGGGTCACTGGTACTGTGAGCCAGCGTTCCGCCCTGATGCTGAGGTCACAACAGCCAACCATGAACTGTTTCGGTGTCAGAAATTGTGGCAAGTGATGACGTGACTTCACCACAACACACCCGCCAAACATTTATTTGTGCAACAAAATCGCCAATGTTCAGGCCGAAGTGCAGCAATGAGGAACTGCTGACATGAATGACATGCATTATGAATCAATAAAACTTGTGAAAGATAACAAATTGTTGGGTTCCCTAATTTTCAGCATGCAACTTCCCAATTCAAATGGGCTGCTACGACAATGCAGTCTGAGCAGATTTCCTGTTATGAAGATCAGAGAGAAAGTTGCTCCTTTGTGTTGAAAGTGATACAATGGCACCCTCTGCTGGCCGGCCTGCTCCACTGCACAGAGAGTGGTGAAGTTTGATCACCCTCAGAGATTCAATCAGAAAGGGACAGCGGGAGACAGGGAGGGCAGAATCTCTCAGCGCCATTCAAACTGACAGATGCATCAATAAAAACAAGCAGACGGACACACACAAGGACACAGATACATACACACATACACACACACACACACACACACACACACACGGCTGATTTGGAGAGGCTTGCAACTCTACTGAGGTCTTTCAGTGTGGAACATGCTCAAGTGGAGAAATGCTTGTGCTCCCACTGCAGTGCGGAAAACAACTGTCTTTGAGCAGTCGTCCTGACATTCTGCACATTAAATGGAATGTTTCCACTGCAATTATATCCTGCCCTTCCGAGTGAACTGTTTTGAAAGGAGACAAGATAAATTTTATTGCACTTTCTTCAGCTTACAATGTTCTCTGATACACTCTCACAAATTCTGGTTGATAAATGAGTCAGAGTTGAAGTCGGTGACACCAGACGTGTAGATTGAGGGATGATCTTATGAAGATATATAAAATTATAAGGGGCATGGACAGAGTGAAGAGTCAAGGTCTGGTACAAAAGTGGAGTCTAAAGCTAGAGGGCATAGTTTTAAAGTGAGAGGGGAAAGATTTAAAAGGAACAAAAGAGGCAACTTTTTCATGCAGAAGGTGTTGAGTGTATGGAATGAACTGTCAGTGGAAATGCTGGAGGCTCATACAATTACAAAATTTAGTCAGAGAGTCTTAGAGATGTGCTGACCAAGTCTCTCATCTCAATCTTGTCTCATCTGCCAGACGCAGCCCACATCCCTCCATTTCCTTCCTATTCATATACCAATCCATGCACCTTTCAAATTTTGCAATTGTACCAGCCTCCATTTTTTCTTATGGCAGCTCTTTCTACATAGACACCACCTTCTACGTGAACAAATTTCCCCTTAGAACTCAATTACATCTTTCCCCTCTCACTCTAAACCTATGCCTTATAGTTTTGGACTGACACACACCAGGTGATAGATCTTATCCATTTACCCTATCCATGCCCCTTATGATTTTATAAATCTCTATAAGTCCACACCTCAGACTCCCACGGTCCAGGGAAAGTAGCCACAGCCTATTCAACCTCTCCCCATTATTCAAATTCTCCAAACCTGACAACATGCTTGTAAATCTGTTTTGAACCCTTGCAAGTTTCACAACTTCTTTCCGATGGACGTAGACCAGAATTGTACACAATATTTCAACAGTGGCGTAACCAATGTCCTGTACAGCTGAAACATGACCTCCTAACTCCTGTACTCAATACTGTGACCAATAAAGGAAAACACGCCAAATGCCTTCTTCACTATCCTGTCTACATGCGACTCCAGTTTCAAGGAGCTATGAACCTGCACTCCAACAGCTCTTTGTTCAGCAACAGTCGCTACGAATTTACCATTAAGTGTATAAGTCGTGTAAAGATTTGCTTTCCCAAAAGACAATACATCGCAATTATCTAAATTAAACTCCATCTGCCAGTCCTCAGGCCTTTAGCCCATCTAATCAAGATCCCGTTTTAATCCGAGATAACCTTCATCAGTGTAGATGAAGGTATGAAGTGGACGTGTCTAGAATGATATGGGCCAAATGCTGGCAAATGAAACTAGATTAATTTAGGATATCTGGATGTCAGGGACGAGTTGGACAATAACATCTGTTTCTATGCTGTACGTTTCGATGATCCTATGACTCAATGACTCTATATCTCAGGGACATCATTGTATGTAATCAGGCAAAACTGCTCGGTGTCTCAAACGACATTCCTTGCAGAACAAAGCAAACGTCCAATGTGAGAGATTCACAGCGTTTGACTTTTCTCCCAAAACGTTGCTGCTTGTGCAGTGGCATGAGTCCAGCAGATGGTGGCGGTATACCACTTTAAATAAAAGCGGAAAAGACAGGCACAGATTGAGGGAGAGAGAGAGAGACGATTATTTTGATGAACCTCATTTTAATTCAATCATACAAACATCCGCCAAGACAAATTTTCCCATTGCAGGCCAACATAGACACAAAGACAAACACATGCATACAAAACAAAGATGCATATGAACATGAGAATTACCAGTTTGAACACAAGAGGGACAGAGAAAGAGGAACAGACAGACAGACAGAAAGGATTCAGGTCATAAACAACAGATACCCCACGGGAAAGATATACAGACACAGAGATATAACCAAACAGAGATAAATACAGATGTATGATTACCTAACAGACACAATTACATAGTCACGCACAGCAACATCCACACGGATGCATATCCGTCTATAAACACAATAGGTAGTCACTCACACATAGAAACACGCATAAATAGGCAGACGCACACAGACAGAGAGACAGAAACACATCGATAGAGACAGAAAAACACACATACACATAAAGACAGACACACACACATGCAGACAGGCAGAGACCACATACATTCACAGAAACAGAAACACACACAGATATTCACCGCAATACGCACAGCAAGAAAACGAAGAGACATGGAAATCTATGCAAAATGCTGACATTGTATGAACACAGACAGCAATACAAATACACATAGCCACAAACACACATACAATAGACACATACATATACAAACATACACCGGCACACATACCAACACATATTCTTATACAAACACGCAAACACACACGTGGACAGGTAGAGGCACATTTACATATGCAAACACACACACTGACATACACACGCACACTGACACACAAACACACGCTGACACACATACAGACACACACACACACTTAGACACGTACAGGCACATTTACATATGCAAACACACACACACCGACATACGTGCACACACTGACACACAGACACGCACGCACACACACATAAAGATATATTGCAAAGAGCAACAAAAGTGACTGTCCTGGAAATTTTTGCATAATGTTGGCCGGATAAATGCATGTTTAACAACTTTGTGAAAGAAACAATTAAAACTGCTGTGGCTAGCAGAACATTCAGCAGTCTTTCGAAGGATGAAGGCAATCTTAAGTAATGAACCATTGCTGGCAATACCTGATATTCAAACCTATGGGAAGAGCATCCTCATCAGTCTTTCCCTCCATTCATAATGCACATAGTGTGTGTGAAAGAGAGAGAGAGTCTCCAGGAAAGCAGGGTTTAAATTATTTAGGTTATGGACAGATGTCTCATAATATTTGGGCTGTAGCTGGATTCTAATCCATTGTTATAAATTTTAAATTTGCAACTGCACAGAAGCCTGGGCCAAGGTTTCTGCTAATCATTGTCTAAAACCCTGGTAGATTGAGGAACCATGTTTATATATTGACATCACTAAATTTAGTGACAACTCCTCAGAAGACCTTGAGATGATTGAAAAGACGAAAGCTGTGCTTTGGAACTTTCTGGATGGTTTTCTGAAACTATCTTCTGGGAAATCAGGATGAAAGGGTAGATAGTTTGAAACAATGTTGATCCTTTGGATAGCTCGCTCCTGTGTGTTGTTTTATGTTATAGGACCCACTGACTGTCTGTCTCGGCCTTTTGTTGTTTACTGGGAAATTTGTTAAAGTATGTCTCTCGCAGAAAACTGTTGCATTTTGCTTTATGCTGATGCCGTGTTTGCACTGTGTGTAGTATTTAGAGTATGTGACTTCAGAGTTCTACTTTGCCCGTGTAGATTACCTTGCTGTTTTCTCCTTGGCCATGCCTTGTTGTTTGGCCAAGTTGGCCATCCACGTGTTTTAGGAGCCAGGAAACTTTGCTCTCCACCCTTTTTAACAAAGAATGTCATGCGAATAAATTTCTAAGTTAATTTGTAATAGTTGGTTCTCTTGTCAGGGAAACCCATGTTTCGTGTGAAAGCCATGGTGTGCATTGGTCTAACTTGTCACCATACATCTGATAATAATATAATTGAAAATATAAAAATAAAATCCCATTTTGTGATGCAAAGACAGCATTCATTAAGGAAAAAAATGCAAGTGATTATTTTATCATGGATTTTGAGTTCTCTGATTGAGGCTGCTAAACTGGTCCAGTCAGGAAGGATGGATCAGAACAAGAGCTTGAACCATTCTGTTCACTCTTAACGCTGGAGCTGGGAGAGCTGTATCAGTGTTAAGCACTCTCCACGTGGAAATAAAGGGTGGCTCGATGGGCCGACTGGCCTTACGTCCACTCCTATTTCTTATGGCCTTCTTATAGACTTGGTGATAGGATACCTGCCTCCTGTGGTGTGATTTCAGTGGCAACGAGTGAAAAGCAGACTTCTGAAGAAATTCACTCTCATCGGCTGGGCAAAGCAATCCTGGCATCATGCCGTTGTTTTGAAATTTGACTCATTCGATTCTGCCATTGAAGATTTGTCCCAATATATGGAAAGAATGCGTTTTTTTCTGGACAAATGACATTGGGATAGATGTAAAGCAATGAGCAATTCTCCTGGCAACTTGTAGATGTGCAGTGTTTTCTGAGAGTAGTGACCTATCTTTCCCTGAGGAACCAGAGATGAAAACGTTTCCATATTTGATAGATTTAGTTGAGGATTACTGTGGCCTAAAGCTCCCTATAGTTCTGACAGGCTCTCAGCGTTACTCTGCAATTCGAAAATCGAGAGAATCTGTACTAGGATATTTGACCATATTAAGAAAATCGGCAGATGCATATGACTTTGATTTAATACTTAACAAGTTGCTAACAGACCGTTTGGTCCTTGGGATTAATGATGCAACCACGCAAAAGTACCTGCTACTTGAAGCACAACTAGAATTCAAACAGACACAACAATTACATTCTGTGTCATCCAAGCTGGAGGATGGGAAACATTTGTGGCTGTGGAGTTATTTTAGGTGTTGGGGGTGATTTCTTCGAATTCGAGGATCAGCAATTTCTGTTTTGTATGCTGTTGCATTTTTTTTGGATCTTTGGAGAAAAAAAATGTCAAAACAACGGGACTTTCCAAAGGTTGAAGGACAGACAATAAGAAACACATGGTCAATCCGGGAGAGAGAGAAAGAAACCCACATGGCTAACTAACACAGCAGTGGATCTGCGTAGTTACTGCCTTGCTGTTCGAATTCATGTATCTTTGAACATGGGAGTGCGTCTAGGAAAACATAACAAATGGCAAAATTCACAACTGATCTTGGAGGACCCGATCGGGAGAGATGGAAGCACAGAAACAGATAATTGTATAAATTTCACTGTAGCTTTGCTGCAAATCTACAATACTGAGCAGAGTGGGATCTTTCTTGATTACATGTTTTATTGAGATTGTCTCCTAATTACATTTTAAAAATATAAATCATATCCATAAACGTAGCCTGCAGCAGTGTTTTTAAAGCAATAAGATGGTGCTATTTCCTGGGTATGTGGATGTTGAAGTAGCTTAAATGGCTTTTAGTTCAGTCAAACGTTCTTCTTGTCGAAAGTGGGAGTTTACAGAGTTCATGTGTCACTGAGTATTATACTTGCATTAAATGTCTTTGCTTGTGAATCCTATCAAGTCGAGTGGATCAGTTGGAGCGACCATTAGAGGCAATGAAGAATTTACAAGAGCAAGTAGGTGTGATGGATAGCAGTTGCAGGAAAGGAGAAAAACTGCAGATACAGCAGGTAGGCGACTTCACACCAGGAAAAGTTTGAGACTTAGGTGGGTACTGCAGGTGCGTACTGTGTCTATCCCCATTTTAAAGTGGTATGGTGGTCTGGAAAGAGTAGGGGTTGATGCACTCTGAGGGGAATGTAGCACCAACAGTCAAGTTTCTGCTAACAAGACTGGCTCTAAAGCAATTATGGTTACACCAGGTTCCAAGCAATCAATTGTGTTAGGAGATTCTTTAGTCTGATGTGCAGACAGATGTTTCTCTGGTCATTAGCGAAAAATCACAATGGTGTGTTGCCTCCCTGGTGCCAGGATCTAGGATATTTCAGACAGGGTGAA
The DNA here is from genome assembly GCF_020745735.1 of Hemiscyllium ocellatum. Taxonomy (NCBI): domain Eukaryota; kingdom Metazoa; phylum Chordata; class Chondrichthyes; order Orectolobiformes; family Hemiscylliidae; genus Hemiscyllium; species Hemiscyllium ocellatum. The sequence goes on along the minus strand of NC_083440.1, from coordinate 3,690,000 downwards.
AAATGTTCTCAAAGTCGAGAGGGGCCAGTAGGAGGTCACTTTACAAATCGGAACCAAAAATCCAGGGAAGGAAAATGGTGAGATTCAGAAGGGAGAAATTCGAAAGTTAGGCAGGTGTTAAAAATTAGGCCATTGAGGGTAGTAGTATCTGGATTGCTCCCGGTGCTACGAGCTAGTGAAGGTGGGAATAGTAGGATAGAGCAGATATATGCATCGATAAGGAACTGGTGTGTGGGAGAAGGGTTCTCATTTTTGGATCATTGGAATATTTTCTGGAGTAGAAGTGAACTGCAAGAAGGACGGATTGCCCGTTAGTTGGAAGGATACTAATACACTGGCGGGGAGAGTTGCGAGAACTGCTGGAGAGGATTTTAATCTAGTAAAGTATGGGTGTGACCCAGGAAGATAATGAGCGAAGAGATCAATCTGAGACTGGAACAGTTGAGAAAAGAAGTGAGTCAAACAGTCAGGGTACGCAGTAACAAAGCAGAGAACAAATTAGGACTGAGAAATTTCAATTACTTCAATGCAAGGGGTCTAACAAGAAAGATAGCTGAACTTAATGCATACTTATGAATATGGGACTGGGATATTATAGCACTTACACAAACGTGGATCAGGGATGGACAGGGCGAGCAGCTTAATGTTTCAGAATACCAATTCTACAGGAAGGATAGAAAGGGAGGCAGGAGAGGTGGGGAGTCGAATTTTTGATAAACGATAGCTTTTCAGCTGTACTTAGGGATAATATTCCAGGAAATGTATCCAGAGAAGTTATGTGGGTGGAACTGAGAAATAAGAGAGGAAATACCAGCTTTTGGGGAATGTATTGTAGACCTCCTAATAGTTAGCAGGAAATTGAGAAAAAGTTTGGATGGATATTTCATTTATGTGTAAGAGTATTAGAGTAGATATGTATAGTGATTTCAATTTACAAACATAGAGCAGGACTGCCATAGTGTTAAGGGTTTAGAATAAGAGGAATTTGTTAAGTGTGCACAAGAACATTTTCTCATTCAGAATGCGGATGTAGATATTCGAGAAGATGCAAAACGTGACCCACTCTTGGGAAATAAGGCGTGCTAGGTGACTGAGGTGTCAGAGGGGTAGCACGTTGGGGCCAGTGACCATAATTCTACTGGTTTTAAATTAATGATAGAAAAGGACAGATTGCATCTAAAAGTTGAATTTCTAAATTATTAGAAGACTAATTTTAACGGTATTAGGCAAGAGCTTTCAAAAGCTGATTGAAGGCAAATGTTCACAGGTAAAGGGACGGCTGGAAAATGGCATGCTTTAGGAAATGTGATAACGGGAGTCCAGAGACAGGAAAATCCTGTTGTGCAGTAAGGAAAGGCTGGTAGTTGTAAGAAATGTCAAATGAGTAGAAAATGTTGTGGGTTAGGTTCAGAAAAAAAGGTAAGCATAGGTCAGGTACAGACAGGAGATCGAGTGAAAAGTACAAAGGCAATTTGAATATGCTTAAGAGGGAAATCAGTAAGTCAAAAAGGGGACATGAGGTAGCTTTGGCAAATAGGATTAAGTGAGAATCCAGCGGGTTTTTACAAATACGTTAAGTAGAAAAGGGCAAGATGGGGGAAAATCGGGCCCCTCAAAGTTCAGCAAAGCAGCCACTTTATGGAGTTGCAGGAGATGGGGGAGATACTAAACAAGTATTTTGTATCAGTGTTCATCGTGGAAAAGGGCATGGAAGATATAGAGTGTGGGGAAATAGATGGTGACATCTTGAAAAAATATTACAGATTAGGTCGTGCTGGTTGTCTTGAAATGCTTACAAGTGGATAAATTCCCAGGACCTGATCAGGTGTACCCTAGAACTCTATGGGAAGCGATGGAAGTGATTTTTGGACTCGTTGCTGAGTATATTTGTCTCATTGATGCCACAGGTGAGGAGCCGGAAGACTGGAGATTGGCTAACGTGGTATCATTAAGAAAGGTGGTAAGGGATCCAAGATGGCGGCGACCCAGCAAGTCTGAGTCTATAGTGCTCTTCCCAAGACTTGGGTAAAGTGGGTCACCCACCCCCACCACACTCACCAAATCATTCATAATAGCTGTTAAATTTAAATAGTTGCTTAGTATTATATTTAAATAGACTAATATTTAGTGAAAAATGACCAAAGGAAAGGGAGCCCGCAGCTCTCAACAAGCAGGACCCCCTCCCCCACCCTCTCCCTCTTCAGCTGCAGCAGAGGCGTCCACAGCCGCCCCGGGGGACTTACCGACGGTAACAAGCCTTGTAGAGATGATTACCAAGCTGGACGCAAAGATCGATGCCTTCATCGAGGAGTCCCGACATTGCTGGGAATCACTCTCGGCCGCGCTGCAGAAGCACGACCGAGACATCCAGGAACTGAAGCGCCGAGTCGGAGGGGCGGAGTTAAAGGCCGCGACCTCGGAGACGGCAGTTCAATCAGCCATGGATCAGGTCCGGACTCTCGAGCAGCGAGTCCGGACCTTAGAAAATCATATTGACGACCTCGATAATCGAGGTCATCAAAAAAATATTCGGTTGCTGGGCCTTCCCAAACGGGAAGAGGAAGGCCAGCTTACAGCATTCCTAGAGCAGTGGCTGCCACAGCTTTTAAATCTGCATGCTGGATCAGGCCAGGTAAGGGTGGAATGGGCCTACCGGATCGCAATATGTGGGCCCGGCTCAAACCAGCGCCCACGCCCGGTCCTGTTCCAGCTGCAGAGCTATAGGGAGAGGCAGATGCTCCTAGAAGCCTCAAGAAATCTCGGAAAAGACCCCCAAGCCATGATCTATAAAGGATCCAAGATCATGCTATTTCAGGATTTTTCCCCAGCTCTGGTCCGAAAGAGGAAGGCATTTGATGAGGTGAAAAAGCGTTTAAGGGACTTAAATACTCAGTACTCCTTACGCTATCCAGCGACGCTACGTTTTAACCACGAAGGATCCATATATAACTTCGGATCACCAGAGAATGCTAAGGAATTCTTGGACTCTCTTAAATAAACTGTAAGAGATTGTGGATGCTGGTTTGTCTTCCCCCCCACTTTGGTCTATATCCCCCCCCCTTTATTTTCTTCTCTCTTTTTCTTACCTCAGTGTTTAATATTATCATGGGGGGCGGGGAGAGGGATTTGATTTTCTCCCCACCCCCCCCCCCCCCCCGGCTTGGTTTGTTTTCTTTTATTACTTTATGTATATATGTGGGTATGTATGTATGTATATATATGTTGGGGCGATTGGTTAATGTTGGTGGGGGGAGGTGGTTACATTATTCTATTTTACCTCTGTCTTTAGGAGCGGGGTTGTTTTTCCCCCATTATTTTGTATTATTATATCTAATTATTACTTGTTGAGATTGTAATTTTATAGTTATGTATTTATATACGGTATTAACATTCTCAAATATATCCAGGTGTTGGTGTGGGCGGGGGTAGGGTGCTCACTGTTAGCTCTAGCTTTGTATTATATTTGAATTCTCCTCATTTTATTGAGGAGCACCTGGGTCAAGGGTGGGGCATTGGTTGAGAGAGGATAAGATGGACTTTTGGAGAGGAAGTAACGCTCCCTGGGAACAAGGGGGAAAGTCTCCATTTAGGTCCATTTTATATTTTTTTTATTTAGAAATAGTTTTTATTATATTGTTGTGAGTGTAATAGAGAGCCTTTATTTTTGTAAATTTTATATGCTCCATGCTCGGGATGTTCCAGATAGGGTTTCCCTTCCCAAGGGGTGTCGGATCTGCCCAGATGATTATGGTTGATCAGTCGGTTAAGTGGTGCACCTGGAATGTCAAGGGGAGTAATTCACCAGTCGAAAGGAAGAAAATATTATCAAATCTTAAGAAAGAAGGAGTTGATATAGCTCTCCTACAAGAGACACACCTGTCGAATAAAGAACATTTAAAATTACGACAGGGTGGATTTCATCAGGCCTTTTTCTCTTCTTTTAGCTCAAAAAGTAGGGGAGTTGTTATTCTTGTTCGGAAGAATTTCCCTTTCAAAATTCTAAATCAGATAAAAGATGAATTTGGACGATATATTTTGATTAAAGTCCTCGTAAATGGAGAGGAATATGGGATTCTAAATTTGTACTGCCCCCCGGCACACCCCTCTAAATTTATAACGGAAGCTTTTTCAAAATTGATGGCCTTTGGTGCCCGTCGTACAATTATAGGGGGATACTTTAATTGTTTTATGGATCCGGAAGTAGATAGGATTCCCAAGAGTGCTGCCGGAGTATCTCCCAGATCTAGGCAATTGGCGGATCTGAATAAAGAATTAGGATTGGTAGACGTATGGAGATGTCTTCATCCACAGGGTAGAGATTTTTCTTTCTACTCTAATCCACATAAATGTCATACAAGAATTGATATGTTTTTTGCCCCATTGATTTTTTAAAATTCTATATTATCCTGTAAAATAGGTACCATAGCGATTTCCGACCACGCCGCTGTATATATGGAAACTAAGGCAAGGAACAATGGTACATCCACTCGGCATTGGCGTATGGACCCCTTCCTGATAAAAGATAGTAAATTTGTAAAGTACTTCTCCCAAGAATTTAAAACTTTTTTAGAAATTAATTCAGGTACGGGTAGCAACCCATCAATGATGTGGGAGACCATCAAAGCTTATGCACGAGGTTTGATCATCTCCTACTCAGCGACCCAGAAGAAACTGAAGGGAGAGCAACAGCGTCTGCTCGAAGCTCGCTTAAAAGCAGCTGAAACAACATACGCTGATAGACCTTCTATTATAAAATTGCAAGGGATTACGGCTCTTAGGACAGCTCTAAACACTACGCTTACTCAAACGGCTAAGAGGGAAATATTATTTGCAAAACAAAGGTTATATGAATATGGCGACAAACCGGGTAGATACTTAGCATTTCTTGCAAAGAAAAAGAAGGCCCCTCAGACTATTATGACTATCAAGGAAAGTACAGGTACCTTGACTCATGATCATACAAAGATTAATGCGATCTTTAGAGAATTTTATTCTGAGTTATATAAATCGCAGGATTGTGAAGATAGGACTAGGAGGATGCAGTCATTTTTTAAAAATTTGACCTTTTCGGGCTTGACTCCGGAACAGGTATCGGCCTTAAATGCTCCTCTAACAGTCCAAGAACTACTTGATGCAATTAGGCAACTCCAGAGCGGAAAGGCACCGGGTCCAGATGGTTTTCAAGCTGAATTCTATAAAGAATTTACAGAAATATTGGCTGATCCACTTATGGACATGTATAACTTTGCATATAGTCAGGTCTGTCTCCCGCCTTCGCTGAAAGAGGCAAATACCTCTCTTAACCTCAAAAAGGATAAGATCCAGAAGACTGTACATCTTATAGACCAATATCCTTGCTAAATGTAGATTTTAAAATCCTCTCTAAAATGTTAGCACTGAGACTAGAAAGGATACTGCCATATATTATAAAGGAGGATCAGACGGGATTTATTAAAGGCCGTAGATCATCCAATAATATTAGAAGGGTCTTGAATATGATCCAAGCCTGCCATCAGGGAAAGATACCAGGAGTAGTAATTTCATTAGACACGGAAAAGGCATTTGATAGGGTTGAATGGTCATATTTGTTTTACACATTGGAAAGGTTTGGCGTTGGACAGGTGTTTACCAAATGGGTCTCATCATTGTATAGTGATCCCAAAGCAGTTGTTATTACCAATGGATTAAGATCGGATAGCTTCAGTGTGGGTAGGGGCTGCCGTCAAGGATGTCCTCTCTCGCCTTTGTTATTTATGCTAATAATTGAACCACTAGCAGAAGCTATACGGACTGATCCTAATATAACAGCCCCGAGGATTGGTACAGGTAAGCACAAAATTACCCTTTATGCAGATGATGTTCTTTTATTCCTCAATAATCCTCTGATGTCAGTACCTCGTCTAATTCAAGTTATTAATACATTTAGTGCATTCTCAGGCTATAAAATTAATTTTTCAAAATCGGAGGCTATGCCAATGGGTGGCCTGGTTATGACACCCCACTTAGTGGACTGATCCCTCTTTCCCTTTCGTTGGTCCCTGGAGGGCTTCTTATATTTAGGTATTTTTATTACTCCAGTATTTGGTCATTTGTATAGGGCTAATTTTGTGCAATTACTGGAAAGGATAAGGCAGGACCTCCAGTGATGGGGAGACCTTCCAATTTCCTGGTTGGGTAGAATAGCACTAATTAAAATGAATGTTCTGCCCCGTCTCTTATATCCTATGAGAATGCTCCCGGTGATGCTGCCAAGGATAGCCCTACGTAAATTATATGGCTGGCTGGGTTCCTTTATTTGGAATCATAGACGGCCCCTTATTAAGCTGAAGAAGCTACAGCTTCCACAGGCAAGGGGAGGACTGGATTTCCCAGACTTTAGAAAATATCAGTTAAGTTCCCTATTAAGTTACATAGCTGACTGGGTCTTGTCTGATCCACAATCAATCTGGCTGGACATCGAGGCCTCCCAAGTAAAATACCCACTTACTAACCTCTTATTTTCAGACAAGAGGAAAATCATTACAGATCACTGTAAAAACCCCATAATACTAAACACAATTAAGGCCTGGAATATAATGCGGCAAAATGAGGGTAATTTACATAAAACATCCCCCCATGCACCGATAGTAGGGGCATGGGGATTCCAACCGGGGTTTACAGATGCCACTTTTAAACTCTGGAGATCCAGGGGTATCGCATATTTAGGGGACCTATTTAAAGATGGGGTCCTGATGTCCTTTGAACAGCTGCGTCAGAAATTCGGGTTACCCAATGGAGACCTCTTTCGATACTTCCAAATTCGAGATTATATACAGAAGAAGACTACGTTAATAGATAGTCTTTATAAATCAGATAGAGAATGTAATGTCCTACGACCAGTAGGGGTATCCTCTGTTAGTACTATTTATCATTTACTACATGATGAAGTGTCGGGAGATATGGACAATCTGCTTAAAATATGGGATCAAGATTTGGGACTAGAAATCGCTATAGAAACGTGGAATGATATTTGAGAAAATGCTAGAAGAATTACTATCTGTAACAGAACCCAGTCTATCCAGCTGAAGATACTTCATAGGGCCCATATAGTACCGGCTCGATTGGCAAAATTTAAGACAGGAGCATCCCCAATATGTCCCAAATGCAAAATAGAGGTGGGCACTCTGGTACATTGCCTATGGACTTGTCATAAGATCCGTAGATATTGGACTAAAGTAGTAAGTATCCTGACAGATATTTTAGGAACGGAAATTAGAGTGGACCTTGTATCTCTCCTTTTGGGCTTTTCGAACTTTTCCTCCATGGATACGCACGGGAAGAGACTATTTTCTATTCTCTCTTTCTGTGCAAGGAAAAATATTTTGATGAACTGGGTGGCTGAGGGCCCCCCTGGACTTTCAAATTGGCACAGATTAATTATGGAATATATTCCCCTTGACTTCCTTACAAATACCGAAAGACTGAATTATTTTATAAAATATGGCAGCCCTTTTTGAATTACATAAATGCAGATATTTCGGCCATCCTAACAAGGGCCTTTATTTAGTGAGGACTACAAACCTGGCTGCTCCGGGGCCCCTTGGGAGAGGAATCCCGCACGAATATGGGTTTTATTACATTTGATGTTAATACATTCCGAGCATGTAAGAGACTTAAGTATACACTCTGGTTAGTTATAGGTTAGATTAGTAGAATGTTGAGTTTTGGTTTTTTTAATGTTATTTTGGTTTTTGTTTTTTTTTCTTTCCTTTGTTAATTTTGACTATTGTATATTTGATTTAATTGTGCATCAATGTTTGTATTTGAGAGTTTTGTTTATTTTTATAAACTTGCAAAAATGTTAAATTTCTAATAAAAATATCTAAATAAAAAAGAAAGGTGGTAAGGACATGGCAAGGAACCATAGACCAGTGACCAGGTGTGAGAAGTGGGCACGTTGTTGGAGGATATGCTGACGGACAGGATTTACACGTATTTGGAAAGGCAATGACTGATTATGGAGAGTTAACATGGCTTTCTCCCATAGTATCAGGAACTAGACTGATTTATTTGAAAGAGTGAAAAACAGTATTAATGAGGGAAGAGCGGTAGATGTGATCGATATGAACTTCATTAAGGCGTTCGACATAGGAGATTGGTTAGTAATGTTAGATCTCATGAAATGCTGGGAGAACAAGCAATTTTAATACAGAACAGGTTTAAACGTAGATGACAGAGGGTTCTGTGGTGGGGGACGGGGGGTGAGGCGGGGGAGTGGTGGGGACGGGTTGCTTTTCAGATTGAATGTCTATGAAAAGTGAAGTATCACAAGGAACAGTGCTGGGTGCACGACATTTCCTCTGTTATATAAATGATTTGGATATGAACAAAGTAGGTATAGTTTTGCTGATGACACCAAAAATGGAGGTGTAGTGGACAGCGAAGAAGGTTACCTCAGATTATAGTGGGATTGTGATCACATGGACCAATGGGATGAGGAGTAACAGAAGGAGCTAATTTACATGTATGGGGAATGCTGCATATTGGAAAAGCAAACCAGAGCCGGACCTATCCACTTAATGATAAGGTCCTGGGGCGTGTTGCTGCACAAAGACACCTTGAAAGCAGAGTTGCAGCTAGTTAGGGTAGTGAAGAAGGCGTTTGTCTGCTTTCCTTTATTTGTCAGAGTATTCATTATACGATTTGGTAGTTCACCTTTCAGCTGTACATGACATTGATTCGGCCAATTTTAGAATATTGCGTGTAGTGCTGCTCTCCTTCCTATTGGAAGGTTGTGTGAAAACTCAAAAGGTAAGAAACGATATCCAAGGATGTTGCCAGTGTTGGAGGGTTTGAGCAAGAGGGAGAGGCTGAATAGGCTGGTGCTGTTTTCCCTAGAGCACTGGAGTATATGGAGTGTCCTTATAGAGGTTTATAAAATCATGGGGAGCATCTTCAGGCTAAATTGATAAAGTATTTTTCCTGTACGGGCAGAATACAGAATGAGACGACATAGGGTCAGAGGGGAAAGGAATAAAAGGGCCCTATGGGCCCTAAGGGGCAACTTTTTCGCACAGTGTGTGGTGTCTGTGGAATGAGGAACCAGGGGAGGTGTTGGATGCTGGCACAATTGCAATATTTAAAAGGTATCTGGATGGGTATATGAGTAGGATGGGTTTAACGCAGTATGGGCCAACTACTGGCAAATGGGACAAGATTAGATTAGCATATCTGTTTGGAATAGACAAGTTGGATCGACGGGCACAGAACACGCTGCACATCTGTAAAGGCCTATTACTCTAACTGGCTTTATCATTGAAAAATAGGACAAGTGCGGCACAATGGTAAAACGGTATGGTGAAGGAAGCGGACACCCTCATCAGTCCGACTGAACTTGGTGAACACCACTTGACTGAAGGTAATAGCTTCACTCTGGACATATCCTGAACAGTGAGACTCTTGGTCAGCCCACAGCAAAACTCCAAAACACAGCCAACCCTCAACCAAATGGTTAAATTCTTCTTCAGAATTGGCCTAGAAAACCACTGTATTGCTGCTGGTATGTGGACACGAGTCAGCAAAAGAGTCTCTCCAGAATTCATTTGAATACGAAAACTCATAGGCTGGTATCCAGGAGAGTGCAAACATTTCAGTCCCCCTTTGACTTATTGAGTCCAGTTAAAGTACTCAGTAAGGTCTCTCTTGGACAAGGCCAGATTTCTCACAATATTTTAAGAAGGTCGCCTCAACGCTAACGTTTTCTTATTTTAAAGGCAGTTGTGAAGTGTATGTCCCGGGGTGATTCAGCTGGTCAAACCACTCGGCTTTCAGCAAAACAGAATTCATTTACATACTGCAGTTGAAACACGAAACAAAGAAAACAGAATTTAGAACAACTTAAGTATTGGTAAACTGAACCAACCCGACACAGCAACTATAACGAATTAACTGCTCGAATACAACAGCATAAACACACCCGTTGGCAAAAAGGTAAATTGAAACACAGACTCTTACAGGCAGGAATGAGCGGCAGTCAGACAGAGCCACTTCAAAGTGAATGCTACAGCAAAAGCAAACGAGATTACAACACCTGAACGGGGAGAACTGGCCTCTCTCCTTCCAGTGTATGACGATATTCTTCTGAATCATTGCCTTTATGACCTCACTTCAGAAAAATGACGAAATAACCTTCCTTAAATGACAGCATCGCCAAATCAAAACCAATCAAAATAAATGTCTGGTTGAAAGATCACCCAGTTCTAATTGAGATCGATACTGGTGCGGCCGTTCCAGTGCGAACATAACCAGTTTTTAAAAAAAGTTTGCTCTGTACTCCAACCTTTAAGTTAATGTAAAGTCGATGTATATGTCATTAACAGCCCTTTCTTCATCTATCAAGTTGGTCACTTCCTCGAAGAACTGTATTAAGTTGGTAAGGCACGATTTCTCCCGCACAAAACCATGTTGCCTATCACTGATTAGCCCATTCCTTTCTAAATATAAATAGATCCTATCCATCAATACATTCTCCAGCAACTTTCACACCACCGACGTCAGGCTCACTGGCTTGTAGTTACCCGGAATATCCCTTCTATCCTTCTTGTACAGGAGATAACATGAACAACCCTCCAGTCCTCCGGCACGTCACCTGTATTTAAGGTTGTCACAACGATATCAGTCAGGGCCCCACCTATTTCCTCTCTCGCCTCCCTCAGCAACCTGGGATGGATCCCACCCGGTCCTGGGGATTTGTCCACCTCAATAACCTCTCGCCTACCCAACACATCTTCCCTACTTATGTCAACGTGATCCAGACTAATCAAATTTCTATCTCTAATCTCAACATTCATCATGTTCCTCTCCTCAGTGAACACTGATGCAAAGTAATCATTCAGAACATCACCCATTCTCTCAGGTTCGACACACAGGCTTCCTTTGTTATCCTTTAGTGGACAAATACATTCTCTAGTTCCCCGCTTGCTTATTGTATAAGAATATAATGCTTTGGTATTCTCCTTAATTCTAGTCGCTAAAATTATTTCATGACCCCCTTTATCCCACTTGATTTCACACAGCGGGTTGTGAGTTCATGGAATGCCCTGCCCGTATCAGTGGTGAACTCTCCTTCTTTATGGTCATTTAAGCGGGCATTGGATAGGCATTTGGAAGTTATTGGGCTAGTATAGGTTAGGTAGGATTCGGTCGGCGCAACATCGAGGGCCGAAGGGCCTGTACTGCGCTGTATCCTTCTATGTTCTATGTTCTATGTTGTCCTACTTTACTGATATCCTGTTCCGTTCTTAGCTGCCTAGACCTTATGTAAGCTTCCCTCTTTCTCTTGGCTAGTCATACTATTTCTCCTGCCATCCACGGTTCACGAATCTTGTCCTTCCTATGCTTTGCCTTCACAGGACATGCCTATCCTGCACTATCTTTAACCGAACTATGAAAGCCTCCCACATGTCAAATATGGACATCCCATCAAATAGCTGCGTCTAATCTACATTTCCGATCTCCTACCTAATTTTGATATAATTCGCCATGTCCCAGTTTAGTACTCTTCCCTTTGGACCACTTTCTTCTTCATCTAAATGTATTCTAAAACTTACAGAATTGTCGTCACTGTTCCCAAAGAAATCCCCCACCGCAACTTCTATGAACTGTCCTGGCTCGTTCTCCAGTACCAGGTCCAATATGGCCCGTTCCCTCGGACTATTTACATACTGCTCTAGAAAACTCTCCTGGACGCTTCTTACAAGTTCTACCCCAGCCAGACCTCTGACGTTAAGTGTGCATTCTCAAAGATAACCCAATGGAGAAGAATGACCATTAGCGTATATGTCTAAAACTTTGGCTAAAATAATGAGTACATATTCCCAATTATGTTATGAAGGATTGAAGATGAGAATTCATTTATTCTGAATTGTTCTGAGTGCAAAACAACGTCTACTGTGCGTCACATGCCACTCGTACCTGAGGCAAAGTCAGAGGAAACTGGCCAGGTACCAAAACACCCCAGGAGGACCTACAAGAGAAAAGAATCGTACTGTGTCCTCGGATTCAGAGTAGGGAGGGCTATAGCTATTCGAATGAGCTCAGTTACGTGGACTGGCAAATAAAAACAAAAGTGGAGAATTTGGTTCTGGAAAAGCACTGCAGGCCAGGCAGTATCTCACAACCGTTAGAATCGACGTTTTGAGCAAAAGCCCATTTTCAAGAATCGGGTTATAACAGTAGTTTGTCTCTCCTTCAGCAATCTCGCATGGCAAACAGCAGAGACAGTGATGGGAAATGGCATTTTGCAGCAGTCTTTATACAAAGAACAAAAGAAAAAAGAACAATGGTGGAAAACAGGTGACATTACATTAATACTGAAGAATACAGGGGCGCGGTTCTAAATCCCATTATCATCACTGGAAACATTGTGTAAGACAAACTAATCGATCTAAAGGCATATACGTCCCCTGGCTCTGATGGCTTGCATCTTAGGATCACAAATGAAGTAGCCACAAGGATGATAGATGCATTGGATGTAAATGTCCCAAAACATAGTCAGTCATAGAGATGTATAACCCAAAAATAGACCCTTCAGTCTAATTTGTTAATGATGATGGATGTTCTAAATTTATGTAGTCCCATTTTCCTACATTTGGCCCATGTCCCTCTCAATCCTTCCTATTCATATATCCATCCAAAAGCCTGATGAATGATGTAATCGTGCCAGATTCCACCACTTCCTCTGGCACCTCAATCCATACATGCACCACCTTTTGAGTGAAAATGTTGCCCCTTAGATCGCTTTCAAATCTTTCCCCTCTCACCTTAAACATATACCATCCATTTCTGGACTCCAGCACCCATAGGAAAAAGACCTTCTCTGCTTACCCTATCTGTGCCCCTAATTTTTGAATAAACCTCTATAAGGTCACCCCTCAGCCTCAAACCTTGAATTCTGAACAAGTAGTGAAGGATTAGAAAACTACTAATGAGACACCACCAATCATGAAGGGAGGAACAAAAAGACTGGATAACTATTGGCCGATTCGCCTGACAGTTGTCATTGGAAAATTATTCGAATTAATTAATAAGCAAGTAATAGCGTCACAATTGTCGTCACTGTTCCCAAAGAAATCCCACACCGCAACTTCTATGAACTGTCCTGGCTCGTTCCCCAGTACCAGGTCCAATATGGAACCTTCCCTCCTCGGGCTATTTACATACTGCTCTAGAAATATCTCCTGGACGCCTATTACAAGTTCGAGCCCAGCCAGACCTCTGACGTTATGTGTATTATCTCAAAGATAACCCAATGGAGAAGAATGACCATTAGCATATATGTCCAACACTTTGGCTAAAATAGTGAGTACATATTCCCAAGTATATTAGCAAGGATTGAAGATGAGAATTCATTTATTCTGAATTGTTCCGAGTGCAAAGCAACATCTACTGTGCGTGACGTGCCACTCGTACCTGAGGCAAAGTCAGAGGAATCTGACCAGGTAACAAAACACCCCAGGAGGAGCTACAAGAGAAAAGAATCGTACTGTGTCCTCGGACTCAGAGCAGGGAGGGTTGTAGATATTCGAACGAGCTCAGTTACGTGGACTGGCAGACAGATACAAACAAAAGTGGAGAGTTTGTTGCTGGAAAAGCACTGCAGGCCAAGCAGTATCTGAGAAGCGTTAGAATCGACGTTTTGAGCAAAAGCCCATTTTCAGGAATCGGGTTATAACAGTAGTTCGTCTCTCCTTCAGCAATCCCGCATGGCAAACAGCAGAGACAGTGATGGGAAATGGCATTTTGCAGCAGTCTTTATACAAAGAACAAAAGAGAAAAGAACAATGGTGGAAAACAGGTGACATTACATTAATACTGAAGAATACAGGGCGCGGTTCTAAATCCCATCATCATCACTGGAAACATTGTGTAAGACAAACTAATCGATCTAAAGGCATATACGTCCCCTGGCCCTGATAGCTTGCATCTTAGGATCACAAATGAAGTAGCCACAAGGATGATAGATGCATTGGATGTAAATGTCCCAAAAAGATGTATAACCCATAAATAGACCCTTCAGTCTAGTTTGTTCATGATGACTGGATGTTCTAAATTCATCCAGTCCCATTTGCCTACATTTGTCCCATGTCCCTCTCAACCCTTCCTATTCGTATACCCATCCAAATGTCTGTTGAATGATGTAATCGTCCCAGATTCCACCACTTCCTCTGGCACCTAAATCCATACATGCATCATCCTTTGAGTGAAAATATTCCTACTTAGATCGCTTTCAAATCTTTCCCCTCTCACCATAAACATATACCATCCATTTCTGGACTCAAGCACCCATGGGAAAAGACCTTCTCTACTTACCTTACCAATGCCCCTAATTTTTGAATAAGCCTCGAGAAGGTCACCCCTCAGCCTCAAACCTTGAATTCTGAACAAGTACCGTAGGATTGGAAAACTACTAACGAGACACCGCCATTCATGAAGGGGGGGACAAAAAGACTGGATAACTATCGGCCGATTTGCCTGACAGTTGTTGTTGAAAAACTATCGGAATTAATTATTAAGCAAGTAATAGCATAACAATTGAAAATCCTGAGTCGGTGAACCTTTATGAAATAGAAAGTCTGCCCGATTTGCGAGTGGTTTAGATATTCGAGAATTCTTTAAGCAAAAATGAAAAGTGAACATCAAATGAAACTGCCATTGACAGCATAATGAAAACATGGGAAGTTATAGTACAGAAAGAGGTCATTTGACACATCTGATCCCGAAAGAAATCCCAGCTAGTCCCACTCTCCAGCTTCATTTCCAGCCCCCTGTAAATTCATCGCTGTCAAATAAATATTCAGCTATCTTTTGTAACCTCCTATGCAATCCACTTGTACTAAACTCCCAGGCAGTGTATTTCCTTGCTTTATATTGCCTGCACATTCAGAGAGTTGCTGCCAACAAACATCATCAAATCATTTATTAAAAAAAGTAAAGCGAGTTTCGCAACACGAATTTCTAGTGAACACAAGCTTCAACTCGTCTCCAGTCTGTGTAGCCATCTACACCTACCCTCTGTTTCCTATTTTTCAGCTAACTTTTAATTCATGCTGCCAAGGGCCCATTAGTCCCAAACATTTCCGAATTGCTCACCAACATGCCATATGGCTTTGTGCCTAATGTTTTGTTGAATTTCCAATATACAACAGCCACAGCATCACCGACATCCACTGCGTGTGTCACCACGTGAAAAAAAAAATTAAATGCTTCAGACCTGAGTAGCCCTTCACAATGTCACGCTGATTTCCAGGTATTAATTTTTTCTTAGCCTACTTGAGAACCCAAAGTGTCACAGTCAAATCCTCTAGTCCCACAGAAATGTTCTCATGTTCAGAGAGGTCTGTACAATTTCTATCAATGGTTCTATGATCTGCTCCCTTCTCTCTTGAAGCAACCCAGGGAGTATCCCATTCAGTCCTGGTGACATATAGAGTGCTGCCAGCCTTTTTGGAATCTCTGTTTTATCCATCCCTGTACTGTCGAGTTGTTCAACATTCATAGCTTCAACTGGACCAATGTTACATCTTCTAATTTAGTCAAGGCAGAAGCAAAATATTAATTTAGTATCTCCACAATAACCATTGCTAGGAAGCAGCTCGCCCGACGTGTTGCTTATTGACCCCACTCTATCCTTCACTAATCTTCTCGATTTATATGCAAATATATTATAATAACAGAAAGCTATGTTTTCATTTCCTGATGGATTTGATGGCACGTCTAGTCATATGACTGGACAGACAGTGTCAGTGAGAGTGAAGTCAGTGATGTATCTGGACGGAGAATGAATATAAGAGTGACGTCAGTGATGTAGCTGTTGTAATAATTTGCCATCTCTGGATGAGGTTCGTCGTGTTCGAGTGGGTAGCATTATGGCTGACAGATTACAGATTTTTTTTGTTATTTAATTATGATAACCATTCTCTCTCTCTCTCTCTCTCTCTCACACACACACACACACACACACACACACACACAGACACAGACACACAGACACACACACACACACACACACACACACACACACACACACACACACACACACACACACACACACACACACACACACACACACTTTCTTCCTCAATCCTCAATACCCCACCGCTGGCTAGTCCTCAAACAGTCCCTCTATCTCAGACGTCAAGAAGGGTGAAACTGCGGACACAGTTATACCTGTTTCCAATTAACCAAGTATATAGTTTGTAATATTAACCTGCTGGTTTTATGAGCTTTGTGGCTGCTTCTCGCATTTTAATTCAATTATTATTCACCAATGTTTTTCCCTTGTGATGAAATTTGATTGCTAGGCTTTAATGGACTACCAGTCTGCCTGAACTGAACTGTCTTTTGGTGGACTAATTAAGAAGTCACATTACACAAACTCATTTCATGCTTGGTCACCAACTGTGTTATGAAAGGGAAGCCTTTGTGAATATTGCATCCATTCTCAGCGAAAAGATACAAGGCATAAAGACTGAATTCTTCTAAACAATGGTGCGGCCAATAATTATACAGATAACGGGTAACTTCTATCCCGTTTTGGCAACCTTTGGTGTTCCAGATATTTTCTGAAAAAGAATTTGAACGTAAACTGTTTCTCTCTCTACAGGTGCTGCCATACAGGTTGAGTTTCTTCAGTTACTTTCG
The DNA here is from genome assembly GCF_020745735.1 of Hemiscyllium ocellatum. NCBI lineage: Eukaryota > Metazoa > Chordata > Chondrichthyes > Orectolobiformes > Hemiscylliidae > Hemiscyllium > Hemiscyllium ocellatum. The sequence goes on along the minus strand of NC_083440.1, from coordinate 3,673,320 downwards.
TTTGTTTTGTTTGCTTCAGATCTCCAGCATCTGCAGTTCTTCATTCTAATTAATTAACGTATCTCACTTCCTTATAATTACATTTGAACACAATGTGGATCGTCATGCAACACCGTCCATGGGAACAGAAATAGGGCATTCAGCCCCTCGAGCCTGTTCTGGCAATCAATATCTAACGTTTGAGCTGTGACCTGACTCTGTCGATTCATCTTTGGCTGGTATCACTCAATAATTTAGTTTAACAAAACAATTGTTGATTTCCAATTAAATTGTACAACTGATCAAGTGTCAAATGCAGATTTTGAGAACGATTTCCAAACCTCTCCCGCCCGTTGTGTAAAGGAATGAAACCTAATGTCTGGTTTCATTGTTTTGAGGTTGGGGCTCACCATGTGAGAGAACGAATGACAGTTCTTTTTCTCTCTCTCTCGCTGCCTGGAGTGTCATGTGAATTTAGATTTCACTGCACCAGGAGGTGATGGAGGCAGAATCCTTGAATATTTTCCAAACTGGAGTTGATAGATTCTTGTTCAGCTGGTCAATTCAGGGCAATCTGCGTTCGATGGGAATGTGGAGTTCAAAATGCAAGCAGAACAGCACGATCATATTGAAAGGCAAAGCAGGCACGAAGAGTCTAATACACTACTCCTGGTCCTGTTTCGTCCGTTCATACACAACAGTGAAACGTGCATTCCGCTGTTGAACCTGTTTATTGATGTATTGTGAAAAAATACGCCACCGCTGGCTATTCCTGTACCTCAGACTTCAAGAAGGGTGAAACTGCGGACACAGTTACATCTGTTTCCAAGGTTACCTTTTTCAGAATGGATTCCATTATCTTTTTGAATCTTTTCCACCTGCTTTCCTGGGGAGTAAGCCAATCTTTCTTATTCGTCACGCATTGACCTTGAGAAGCTAGTGTTGACCTTCCTTATTAAATCATTAATTTGATTTGATTTTTTAAAAATTTGATTCGATTCATTAATGTCACATGGACAGAGAAAAACTTTGTTTTGCATGTAGTGCAGGCAGATCATACCGTGCACATTGCAAAGGGTAATTGAACAGAGCAAATAAGACAGCTGCAGAGAAGGTTCACAGAGAGCAAGACTGAAAGTGTTCAGGTTAGATTGTCTGGCAATGGGAAATGCAAGGTTCGAGGGATAGGATAGAACGGTGAATCAGGGTGGGGTGTTCATCATATCGCAAGTGTGGACTTATTGTGCCCAATGGCCTTATCCCCTTCTGTACGGATTCTAGATTCTGTGAAAAATGTGCCATTTATGAGATCTATTTAGAAGTCTGATAACAGCCGGGAAGAAAATAGTACAGTATCTATTTGCACTTATTACAGACATTTATGACCTCTTCCCGACAGAATGCGTTGGAAGAATGTGGAAGTGCAATGGGAGGGGTCTTTGATTATGTTAGTTGTTTTGCTGAGGCAGTGGGAAGTAAATTTAGAGTCAATGGGTGGAAAGAGGGTGTGCATGATGGGCTAGGCTGTCATCGTGTCTCCCAGTAGTTTCTTGTGGTTTTGGGAAGAACAGTTGCTATCCCGCACTGTGATGCATCTAGATAGACTCCTTTCTATGAGGTGCCTCTCTAAAATCTGGGAAGAGTCCTTGCAGTCTGCCAATGAAATTACATCCACAATGAGTTGCTTCAAAAAGAGTATCATTAATCATTTTGAATATGACAAGAGGAAGGTACACAATTCATAACACACAGCACAATATCTGTACATTGGCAGGTGAAATATCATGGGATCTAATATTTTATTACACATGGGATGTGTATGTCACAAGACTAACAAGCATTTATTGCCCATTCCTCACTGCCCAGAGAGCATGTTGCGAGTCAATCATATTGTTGTGATTCTGAATCACAGGTAATGTCAGCAGTTTCTTTCTTAAAGGGCATTACTGAACCAAATTGGATTTCCTCTGACAATTGACGATCATTCCATTTTCATTATTAGATTCTTTGCTCTAGATGTTCATTGAATTCAAACTTTACAAATTCAGATTCAAATGTCTAATTCAGGTTTGACCCAAAATTCCCAAAATATTATTTGGATTTCTGAGTTACGAACTTGGTGATAATGCTGCTCGATCCATCATCTACTCTATTGTTCTGTATTCTCTAACTTTCTTATTTTTCTTCTTTTCCTGCAGCAAACCTCCTGGCAATTATGATTCTCTTGAGAGGAAATTGTGGCCTTTCTAAATGCATTTCATTCTACATGCGAGCGATGGTGACAACAGATCTGATGGTCATGCTCATTAATGTCATTTTGTTTCAATTTTGAATTGACAGTTCTCATATTCATTCCTTTCCTACACTGTGGTCATCAATCTGATATTGTACATGAGCTGCACTAATGTATATCTGTCAGTTTGGTACACAGTCTGCTTCACCTTTGACAGATTTATAACTACATGCTATCCAAAGCATAAAACAAAGTATAGCACAGTAAGAACTGCATTCACGGTCATAATAATTGTCTCGGTGCTGGTGTACTTAGAGAACATTCCATTTTGGTTTGCATGTGAGCACCAACGCACAATTAATAATATTCACTGGGGATTCCGTCCCAGTTTGTATTTTCCAAATCAACCGTAGGTCCGAGCTAGGAGAAGTTTCAAAATCTTTTAGTTACAAGGATTCCTTTCTTTTTGATATTACTATTTAATGCTTTGACTGTCAGACACATTGTAGTAAGCAATATTTGTCGCAGGAGACTTCGGGTTCAGCAGATCCAAAGACGAACACCCAAAGAAACTCGATTCTTCTTCTCTTTATGGTGTTGGGCAGTTTTATATTGCTAAATCTGATATCTGCAGTGACTTTTTTGGTCAACACACAGGTCAATGAGATAGTGAAGAAGGCGTTTGTATGCTTTCCTTTATTTATCAGAGCACTGAGTATAGAAGTTAGGTGGTAATATTGAGGTTGTACAATTTTTGTGATATTGCGCATAATATTGGTCTCATTGCTCCTATCCGAAGGATATTGTGAAACTTGAAAGGGTTCAACAAAAGATTTACAAGACTGTGGTCGGCATTGGAGAGTTTGAGCTATTGGGAAAGGCTGAAAAGCCTGGACCTATTTTTGCTAGAGCATCGGAGGTTGAGGGGTGATCTTATAGAGATTTTTAAAATCATGAGATGCATTGCTTGGATAACTAGATAAGGTATTTTCCATGGCGTGGGGAAGACCATAATTAGAAGGCATTTCTTTAGGGTGAGAGGGAAAGGCATAAAAGGGACGTAAGGAGAAACTTGTTTTCAGGAAGTGGGTGATACATGTATGGAATGGAATGCTGGAGGAAGTGGTGCAGGCTGATACGGTTGCAATAGTTAAAAGGCATCTCATTGAGTATGCGAATAGGAAGGGTTAAGAGGGACGTAGGTCAAGTGCTGGAAAATGAGAGGAAATTAGTTCAGGATATCTACTCGGCATGGGAGTTGGACCAAAGGGCTAGTTTCTGTGCTGTACATCAATGCGACTCTATTTACACAAACGTCAAAGTGTTGCCTTTTTTCTCTCTGTGCACTGACATTGACAGACCTTCTGAGATTCTCCAGCGCTCTCTTGTTATCATTTTAGATTTCAAAAATTTTCAGTTGTTTGCGTAAGTTCTTCACATTCAGACTGAAAGTAGTTCTTCTTGTGAAAATGGTCAGTCACCAGGAATCGGTTCTAGTCTATGTGTTTTGTGTGTGATATTCCCTGAAACTGAATTTTCTTCTGAATCAAACACAAAGCGTACTGGAGAAACTCAACAGGTCTGCGGACAGAGAAACTAAGTTAATGTTTTGAGTCGAGTGACCCGTTCTTAGAACTGCAAAAACAATAAATGATGTTTATTCTGGCAAGTTGTCGGGGAGGGGTTAGGGCAGGAGTGTTGAGGTAGTTGGGTATGTCCTTTTGTAAGTGTTCATTCTGCAGTCCGGACTCAAAGAGAAAATGCATGTTTTACCATTCTCAGTTCATGATAACCGTATGGGCGTCTGTCTTTCCCTTGGTCTTCATGACTGGAATATGAAAGAATGTCAGAAATATTGTGGAGCATGTGTCTTTTCTAAAAAAAACGGAAGAAAGGAAAGGTTAGTGCGGTAGGTTCAGACTGAGTTCAGGTGAGTGAGAAAGAAAAAAATGATCTTGACAGGAATGTGCAGAATCATTGAGGTAAATGTAAGGAATGTGTGCAGTGTTATTGGAGTTGTGTCATATGCAGCCACCGTCTGATCTGTCTGCTTCACTCTCACTTTCTCCTTTGACAGATTTGTGAGTATTTGTTATCAGAAGCTGAAAACAAAATATTGCACTGAAAGAACTGTAACTGTGGTTATAGCAACAACCTGCACACTGTTCTATTTGAAAGCCATCCCCTTCAATTTTCAATATGAACGTCAGTTCGACTGTAAAACAAAATCAAGCTACTTTACTGAGACTTGGTGAGTGGTATTAGATTGGCTGGATACAGTTTTGCCCCCTTTTCTGTTCTTCACTTTAATTCTGTTCTGACAGTCAGGCACATTTTAGTGACAGAGGCTGAAGGGTGAGAAAAAAGGAGGGAATTACACAGACCGTGAGATGAAGAGGAGAAGGAAGTCTGTGATATTGCTCTTCGCTATATCTGGGACTTTCATATTCCTGTGGTTACTCATTCTTGTACAGTTCATATGAAATTCAAGGAATCCTTCCTTATGATTACTCGGGTTGTTTGTATTCCTTAGGTATCGCTGGTTACATGCTCCAGAATTTAAGTTGTTGCACAAATACATCCATTTAAGTAGCAACGTTGGCTAGGTTCAGAATGAACATCAATAACACAGTAAAATAACTGGTTACATTAATTTCTTCCATTATGAATAAATAAAACTGCTAATTGAATCCAAAAGAAAGTTCTGATTGTTTCCAGACTATGGAATGATATTTCCAATTCTCCCACGGGATGTGGGTATCACTCATTTTGTCAGAACTTTTGCCCGTCCCCAGTTGCCACCCCATGAGAAGGCAAGAGTGAGCTGCCTTCTTGATACGCTGCAGTCCACGTGCTCTGGGTTCACCCACAATGCCGTGAGGAAGAGAATTCCGGGTCTTTGAACAAGCTACACTTAAGGAACGGTGATATGTTTCAAAGTCCGGATGGTGAGAGGATTCAAGGGAAACTTACAATGGTATGGCGTCTTCATGCATCTGCCATTTTCTTTAATTCTGTTGCCCAGTGCCCTGTCAGTCAGACACATTTTAGTGATCAGTCGAGTCCAGAAGATATTGAAAGGTGTGAGCAAAGCAGAGAATCAACGAGACCAGAGATAGACAGCAGAATCCATTTTCCTTCTCGTTGTAATTGGGCATGTGTTTGGAAATTGCTTCCTGACGATCTTTGGTGAATTTCTGTGCTGCATATTGTAGCTGATGTGCACTGTTGCTACTAAGTGTCGGTGGGGTGGGAGGTGATGTTTGACGATGCGGTGCCAATCAAGAGGGGGCTGCTTTGTCCTGGTTGGTGATCAGCTGCTTGAGTGTTGTTGGAGCTGCCCCTTTCCAGGGCAAATGGGGACCTAGAAAGTGAAGCCGTATCCCAATGCAAGGAGGGAGTTCAGTTGGGAACTTAGGGATTTGCTCGTGCAGCACAATCCAAAGCAATTGTCCCGGGATTGGAATTTCCTACTGGTTAACTCGTATCAGATTGGAATCCTCTGTAAGTCTACAAAAAATAATATCCTTCGAAGAGATCTTATGAAACTAAATAACACAGTAATTCAGAAAATATTTGTCGATTAAGTTCGTGGTCATACTCCTGAGTACCAATTCAGCAGATTGCACACTAATGTCACAAAGAGCCCACATGACTAGTTTCAATGTGAGGAATTGTGACAGGGGATTACATGACAGTATCAGAACCACACTTGAAACATTTATTTATGCAGTGACATTGTCTTGGTTCAGCGTGAAGTTCCATAACGCTGTAAAAAAAATCTCGTTCTATCGATTATATCCATGAGAACAAATAGCTGCGGTCCCTACTTTTAAGCATCATTGTTACAGGTGCCAAAGGGGTCATACTCCAATGAAGTCTCAAACAAGAATTTCCTGTCATGTAGTGAATAGTCAAATTAGAACAATGAAGATCCCTTTTGTTGAAAGTAAGACAATGTTACCCTCTGCTGGACTCCCCACACCACTGCACATGGATTGGTGGAGGGTAAAAAATGCCTGATTCAATCAGAAAGACACAGAGAGAGCGAGGCCAATACAATCACCGCAGATATATCCACACGCACGATCTCAAGCATACAGAATCTCAAATACAGGCAATCATCTCCATACAAACAGGCATGCACGTGCACACACACACACACATGCACACACAAACACACACAAACACACATATATACAAGGCTGGTGTGGAGTTGGTAACAATTGCACTAAGTTCTCTCAGTCTGTAACTTAGGGGAGCAACATTTGGTTCCGTCTGCAGTGAGGTATGATTTGTCTTTGAGCACCATTCCTGAAATAATGGACATGTATTACAGTATTTCTGCTGCAATTGTATCAGAAACCTTGGAGTGAATCGTCTCTTCATGTTAGAAGAGACCTACACAAATACGCATATAAAAGTACACACACACACACGCGCACACACACACGCGCGCGCGCACACACACACACACACACACACACACACACACTTATAAAGGGATACATCATCATAAGCATCAAATTTCCACTTTAAATACAATAGTGACACAGACAGAGGGTTTTTAACTTCAGTTCAACGGCTTCACTTCCAAAACAACAGAGACCCTACTGCACAGGCATACTTTCACAGAGATACACACTGAAACATAAACGTACTTTCATATTAACACACAAAAGGCACAAACATGTTGATGGTGCTATAAGTCACATGTTGTAGTTGAACAGTGTATTTGGAAGCTTGTGATTTTAATTAAGTTTGTTGGACTCTGACCTGGTCTAGTGCGACTTCTGATATTGTCCACCCCAGTCCAACACCGGCACAGACACAGAGGTAGACTGTGATATATATTCACAGCAAAGAAACGTACGGTCACAGACACACTTATATACACTGACACACGCATATGCACCCACAGACACGTGTAGATAGTCACGCATACAGATTCATCACCAAAAACATACAGATAGATACAAGGGAGATATACATACGCACAGACAAAGACACTCACATAAACAGATAGATGTCCAGAGATGCATGCGTAAAGAGAGAGAGAAAAACAGACAGACGCAGACACACACACACAAAAGCAACACACAGTGACACACAAACACTCATATATATGCACTCACAATCACGTTTACACACATAGAGATTCTCAGACATGTACACAGACACTCAGAGACACACGTGCATCGAGAAACACACAGTCATACGTGTACACAGGTATTGCTAATGATAGCCAACGTGAATGCCACTAATGTCGGTGGAAAAGTGAATAGTGTGGAAGGATGTGGCAGGTTACACAGGAACGTGGATAAGCTTCAGAGCTGGGCTGCAAGGTAGAAAATGTGGATTAATGCGGAACAGTGTGAGATGATTCACTTTTGACAGAGTAACAGGAACACAGAGCACTGAGCTAATAATTCGATTCTTGAAGTATGAATGCACAGAGAGATCTCGGTGTCCATGTACATTGATCTCGGAAAGTGGACACCCAGCGTGACAGGATTGTTAAGAAGGCTTACAGTGTGGTAGCTTTTATTGGTACAGGGATTGAGTTTCGGAGCCATGAGGTCATACTGCGCGCAGTTCTGTTGACCTGCATGACAAGAAGGATCTGGAAGGATGAGAAAGAGTGCAAAGGGGCTTTACCACGATGTTGCCGTTAGAGAGAAGGGGGTTGAGAGGACCCCTAATAGAGAGATACAAGATAATCAGACAATCAGAAAGGATGAAGAGTAAGAGTCTTTTTCCTCGTATGGTGATGGCTGGCATGAGAAGGCATGGTTATAAATTGAGGAGTGATGGATATAGTAAAGATATCAGAGGAAGTTTATTAACTCAGAGATTAGTTACGACATGTAATGCCCTGCCTGCAACAGTGGAAGACTTGACAATTTGAAGGGCGTGTAAATTATCATTAAATAAACATATGAGTGATAATGGAATAGTGTAGGTTAGATGAGCTTGTTTTCTAAGATCGTGCAGCATCGAGTGTCAAAGCACCTCTACTGCGCTGTAATGTTCTCACTTCCATGAATTCCTTTTATTTTCAAAACCTGAAGTGAATGTGTATGTTTGTTGGAAATTTTTGCATTATCTCAGCTTTTGAGTTGTGCCATTAAGAAACTAGTGAAGGAACCAAGCAAAAGTGGTCTGGTTGGCCGAATGCGAAACTGCCTTTGACTTGGGGCTGAGTGCTGTCATGTTTCAGGATGATGACTCAGAAATAGATAAGCTCATCGTGTTCTACTCTTGAAAAGAATACGCATCATAGGAAACACTTCCCAGAGAAATAGAAGCTTTAGGATTGCCGTTAGCTCTTCAATACTAGGAAGCCTGAACCCAACTGGAAACAATAAAATGCGAAGTTACAGTGGACAGAATCCACTGGCCTTCAGTGAAAACTTTCCAACTATGAATGCAAGACAATTCAGTTGGATCCATTCAATATAAAGATCATACACCTTGCTGGAACACATACTGTAATGGCCAATGTATTCCCTCAAATGTCAAATTCTGAAATGAATGAAAGATATAAGGAATGCTGATTGTTAAACATTGTCACATGGGAGAAAGAAGAAATTAATTACAGTCTGATGTTATATTTTTGTACATCATATACTTTGTAAGGAAATGCGTTTTTGGAATGGCATTTCAGTTGTAAAGGGGCTGAAGCATGTGAAAAACATTTTTTCCACATCTGGATTTTAATTGTTTACTGAAACGAAAAGAGACCTACTTCAAAAGCAGAGGTTTGGTGGAGGATTGTTGCGTGCTTCAGAAGCAATTCACTTGACAGTGAGAGTGACCCAATGATTGAAGTGCTTGCAAATGAACAGAGATACTTACAGATGGAGCCTTGGTTTAGAGCAAGTAGTTGCTTGGTTTGTAAACAACCGACCGATTATCAATACCAAAGGCCTTCTGTCTGCCAGCAGTGACGTGAATGTTTCCCAGACAGCTGAACCACTTGGGGCTCTGAAGTAAATCCAAAGAAGCATCAGACCTCCACCTGATAGGAGGTCTCTCTTTCTGCTCCCAGCAGTAAACATTCGTTTAAGCCAGAAGAAACCTGGTTCATTTTTTTCTTGTGCAGTTCATGTAAACTCTGCCATTTAATGAGGATGACAGAGAGTATTCGGAACTGTGAATCAGTCATCGTGCCTTTTGTAAATCAATAAGAGCGTGGAGAGAATAAAGACAGTGAAGCAACATTCTGAACGAAAGAGAATAAATACAAGTAACACTGCTGCCTCACAGCGCTAGGGACCCTGGTTCAATTCTCACCTCGTGCTACTGTTTGTGTGGTGTTTGCACATTCTCCCCATGTCTGTGTAGGTTTCCTCTGGGTGCTCCGCTTTCCTCCCAAAGACCAAAGGAGTGCAGGTTAGGTGAATTGGCCATGGTAAATTGTCCATAGTGTTAGTTGAAGGGGTAAATGTAGGGGAATGGGTCTGGGTGGTTCGGTCTTTGGAGGGTAGGTGTGGGCTTGCTGGGCCGAAGAGCCTGTATCCACACTGTAAGTAATCTAATATAATATCATTTTCATTGTGAAGAGGAATTGTGACTTCCTTCTTTGTTTTTCCCCCATCTCAAACATTCTTTCTTTTTCTCTCTTTCGTGTTTGTGTGTGCATGTGTGTGTCAGTGTGTGCATATTTGTTTGCATGTGCTTGTGTGTGTGTGTCCCTCTGTTTGTATGTGCATGTTTGCGCGTGAGAGTGCATGCACGTGTGTGTCTGTGTTTACATGTGCGGGTGTGCATGTGTGTGTGTCTGCGTATGTAGAAGATTGAGTTTTGAAGGGGATTACACATTTAATTCGTTGGATATAGACTGATGGCCAATAATAGTTTGGCTGTAGCTGGAGTCTAATGACTTAACATAAATTGGAAGTTGCATACAATGCAGATGACTGGTCAATGCTTTTTGTAAACTTTGCCAAAGAGATAGGGTGTAGGTTTGCTCGCTGAGCTGTAGGTTTGATATCCAGACGTTTCATTACAAGGCTAGGCAACATCATCAGTGGCGACCTCCAAGTGAAGCGAAGCTGTTGTCTCCTGCTTTCTATTCCTATCTTGTCAAAGAAAATGGTAAATTCTATGTTCATTATTTAATCATTACCTTTTATAACAACTGCAAGAACAGTGGGTATTGATTTCCAGTACACCTGCGCAGACAGTTGTGATATTGCTAAATCGCATTGGAAACATTGAGAAACAGGCTTCTAAAGAAACGGGACGGGAATGCAAGGAAGATTTTCCTTCAATCTATTGTATTAAAAAGGTTTATTAAATATGGATTTAACACAATGATTAAAAAATGAAATCAGATCATCATGTCACAATTATTTTTATTCTATTGTACTGTATTCATTCATTTCTTTTTAATTTAAGTATATATTTTAGAAATTTAAAAAGATCTTTATGTGTTAATAATCTCAAATGCAGCACAATAGTACAATAAGAAAACAAAATCGTAGGAATTTGAATCTACCCAAACAAACAAAGACACATCTTACACACAAAACCTATTTTTCAATACAGTTGGGACACTGGAAGCTTCCGATAATTGAACAGAGGTTCATTGTACATTGGCTGAAACACCTTAATGGTCATCTTACCCCACTGCACCTTGGAGGCAACTGCCCCAAGATTGAGTGCATCCCAGATCACATAACCCCGACTCTTGGAATGGGCTAGTATGCAACACTCAGTCGGTGTCAACTCATTGTTCTGGAAGACCACATGTTTCGGTTAGACCGAAGGCAATGATTTTCTTGATTTGCATCCAGGGTAAGAGGACCATAGAGCAGAGACAATCTTCAATTCATACCATTAACTCACCACAAACACTGTGGGCCTTCATCTTTCTCAACAACTTCTCGTGATGCATCTTATCAGAAATCTTTTAGAAATCTATATATTAATATCCACTGCTTTTCCCTTTTCTAAACTACTCGTTACGTCTTCAAAGAATTCTAACAGGTTCCTTCCTAAATCCATGACGACTTTTTCTCATCCGACCCTGCACTTCCGATAATTTAGAAAACACCCCCCTAACGATGGATTCTAGAATTTTACTTGCAACGGTTGTTAGGCTACTTGGCTTATCATTTTGTATCTTTTGTCTTGATCCTTTCCAGAACAAGGAAGTTGCAACAGCGATTATCCAATCATCTAGGACTTTGCATGATTCCAGTGATTTTTGGACGATCGCAACCAACGCTTCCGTTATTTCCTCGGCCACCTGCATCAGAACTCTGGCCCATCGGGACCAGGACATGTATCAATTTTTATTACTTGTAGATTTTTTGCACTTTCACTTTGGTGATGGTCACCATACTTAGCTCTGCCCCCTCATTCTCTTGAACTTTGCGAAAGACCGTGAAATAATTATTCAATTCCTCAGCCATTTCCTTGTTCCCCACTACTGTCTCTCTAGCATCATTTCCCAGCGACACAATGTCCACTTTTGCATCTCTTTTGGCCTTTGTGTATCTAAAGAACCTCTTGCAGTCTTCCTTGATATTACTAGCGATCTTAACCTCGTGTTTAGTCTTCTCCTTCCTTACTTCTGTTCTTATTACCCTCCGTTGGCCTTTGTACATTTTTCAATGCCTTGGTTTCCGACTGTCCTTTTCCACATTATATGTTTTGCCTTTTGCTTTTATGCTTGCCCTGCCTTCCATTGTCCACCTTGGATAGCTTATCTCCCTGCACCATCATTCTTTTACCTCTGGATGAATCTCTGCTATGCTTCCTGAATTACTCCTAAAAGCTTCTGCTATTGCTGTTCCACTGCCTTTCCTGCTAAGTTCCTCTCCCAGTAAATTCTACCCAACGTTTTCCTCATGTCTCTGTCATTGCTTTTATTCAGCTGTAATACCGTTACCTATGATTCTCTCTTCTCCCTCTCCAATTGCACAGTTAATTCAATCATTTTATGATCACTGTTGCTGAAAGATGTCTTCTGCTTAATGTCTCTTATCAAGTCTGCCTCATTGCACAACACTAAATCCAATATGCCCTGTTCCGTCGTGGGCTCCACCATCAGCTGTTCCATATCATAGACATTCCACGAATTCCTCTTCTTCCAATTCACTACCAAACTGATTTTCCCAGTCCACCTGCAATTCGAAACCCCAAATGAACATTGTGTCATTGTCTTTTCTACACATCTCACAAAGTCATAGAGTCATAGAGATGTACAGCATACAAACAGACCCTTCAGTCCAACCCATCCATGCCGACCAGATATCCAAACCAAGCTAGTCCTACCTGGCAGCACCCAGCACATATCCCTCCAAACCCTTCCTTTTCATATACCCATCCAAATGCCTCTTAAATGTTGCAATTGTACCAGCCTCCACCGATTCCTCTAGCAGCTCAACCCTCTGTGTGAAAAATGTTGGCCCTTTGGTCACTTTTATATCTTTCTGCTCTCACCCTGAATTTATGGCCTCCAGTTCAGGATTCCCCCACCCCAAGGAAAATACTTTGTCTATTTATCCCTTCGATGCCCCTCATAATTTTGTAAATCTCTATAAAATCATCCCTCAGCCTCTGACACTCCAGGGGAAACAGCCCCAGCCTGTTCAGCCTCTTCCTATAGTTCAAATGCTCTAACGCTGGCAACATTCTTGCCAATCTTTTATGAACCGTTTCAAGTTTCACAACTTCTTTACGATAGGAAGGAAATTGGAATTGTACGCAATATTCCAACAGTGGCCTAACCAATGTCCTGTGCAACCACAACTCCTGTACTCATTACACTGACCCGTAAAGGATTGCACACCAAATGCCTTCTTCACTACCCTATCTACCTTGCACCAAATTTTCAAGGCGCTATGAAACTGCTATCCAAGGTCTCTTTGTTCAATAACACTCCATCGAACCTAACCATTATGCGCATAAGTCCTTCTCTGATTTGCATTACTTAAATGTAGCACCTCACATTTATCTGAATAAAACTCCATTTGCTGCTTCTCAACCGATGAACCCATCTGATCAAGATCCTGTTGTAATCCGAGGTAACCTTCTTCACTGTCCACCACACCTCCAATTTTGGTGCCATCTCCAAACTTACTAAATATGATTGTTGTGCTCACATCCAAATCATTTATATAAATGATGAAAAGTAGAGGACGCAGCACCGAATCTTATGGCTGTCCAATGATCACAGGCCTCCAGGTTGAAAAATAAACCTCCACCATCACTCTCTATTTTCAACCTTTGAGCCAGTTCTATATCCTAATGGCTAATTCTCCCTGTATGCTGTGAGATTTTACCTTTCTAAGCAATATTTCACGACGAACCTTGTCGAACAGCTTACTGAAGTCCATGTAGATCATGCTTATTTTCCCTCATCAATCCTCTTTGTTACTTATTCAAAAAACAAAATGCTGTGTGTTGGACATCATTTCCCACGCACAAAGCCATGTTGACGATCCCTAATCAGTTCTTGCCTTTCCAAATAGATTCCCCTTGACTCTATTTGCAAAAACTATCTCATGTCCCCTCTTTGTCCTCCTGATTTCCCCCTAAAGTGTACTCCTACTTTGTATTCTTCTAAGGATTCATTCGATCTCTCCTGCCTACGCCTGACATATTCTTCTTTCTTTTTCTTAACCAAACCCTCAATTTCGTTAGTAATCAAGCTTTCCCTCTATCTACCAGCCTTTCCTTTCACCCTAACTTTCTCTGGATATACTTTCTCTGGATGCTCGCTATCTCATATCTGAAGGTTTCTATTTCTCAGCCATCCCTTTAACTGCGAACATCTTCCCCCAAACAGCTTTTGAAAGTTCTTGCCTAACACCGTCAATATTGGCCATTCTCCAATTTAGAACTTCAAATTTTAGATCTGGTCTATCCGTTTCCATCACTGTTTCAAATCTAATAGAATTATGGTCACTGGCCCCAAAGTAATCCCCCAGTGACACCTCAGTCATCTGTCCTGCCTTATTTCCCAAGAGTAGGTCGAGTTTTGCACCTTTTTTGTAGGTACATTCACATACTGAATCCGAAAGTTTACTTGTCCACATTTAACAAATTCCTTTCTCTGTCCTGGTGTACCTTGCGCCCCAGTTCCTGACAACTGTTTGGAAGCTTGTACATAACTGCCGTTTTTTTTTAACCATTGATGTTCCTCAATTCTACCCACACAGATTCTACGTCATCTGACCCTACATTGTTTCTTACTATTGATTTACTTTCATTACTTACTGATAACAGTACCCCTACCCCACTACTCAGCTGCCTTTGTTTTCGATAAGATGTATATCCTTGAGTATTCCGCTCCCAATCCTGATCCTCTTGCAGACCCTCAGCTTATCACCGTGGTTCAGTGGTTAGCACTGCTGCCTCACAGCACCAGCAACTCATGTTCGATTCCAGCCTCGGGTGATTGTCTGCATGCATCTTCACGTTCTCTGCGTATCTCCTATAGTCCAACGATGAGCAAAGTGAGGTGAATTGGCACTTCTAAATTGTCTGTACTGTTAGGTGCATTAGTCAGAGGGAAGTGGGTTTGGGTGGTTACTCTTTGCAGGGTCGGGGTGGACATGTTGGGCCAAAGGGCCTGTTTCCACACTGTAGGGAATCTCATCTAATTCTTATCAACAACAATGACCATTTGTTGTCAGAAGCTGAAAACAAAATATTGCACTAAGAAAACTGCGACTGTAGTTCTAGCAACAACCTGCATCCTGTTGTGTTTCAAAAACATCCGCTTCTATTTTGAAAATGAACCTTTGATGATAATAAACGATGTGCCATTTTACTGTGATACAAAATCAAGCTACTATACTGAGACTTGGTGGGTGGCATTAGACTGGTTTGACATTGTTTTAACACCTTTACTACCATTCATTTTAATTCTGTTGCTCCATACTCTGACGGTCAGACACATTTTGGTGACAAGTCGAGTCCGGAAGAGACTGAGGGGTGAGCGCAAAGAAGAGAATTGTAGAGACCCAGAGATGGAAAGCAGAAGGAAGTCTGTGATTTTGCTTTTCACCATCTCTGGAAGCTTTATCCTCCTGTGGTTAATCGCTGTTGTAGAGTTCTTATATGGTGTCACTCATGAAATCGATCCTGAGACTTACACGCCTTTTATGGATCATTTCAGTATTATTGGATACATGTTGCAGAACCTAAGTTGTTGCACAAACACATTCATTTATGCAGCAACATTGCCCAGGTTTAGAGCAAAGATCAGTAATTCAGTGAAATACCTGGTTACAAGAATTTCTTGTATTATGAATAAATAAAACTCCTCAGTGAAACCAAAAGGAGTGTCCTATCATTTCCAGACCATGGAATAACATATTGATAGTCCCTCTTGAGATGCAGACATCGCTATTTCTCTCTGCGTTTATTGCCTCATCCCTACTTGCCCAAGTGGGGGCGAGCTGCCTTTTTGAAATACTGCATTTCATGTGCTATATGTGATAACGTCCATGAGTGAGGGCATTCTAGGATTCTAACTCAGGAAGGAACGGCCATAGATTTCCATGTCGGGATGTTGAGGGGCTCAGGGGGAGATTGCAGCGGGTGGTGTTCCCATGTATCTGTACCCATTGTCCTTCTCAATTGAAGTGGCTGTGGTTTTGGAAAGTGCTGCCTGAGGATCTTTGGTGACTTCCTGCAGTGCATCTTGCAGCTGGTACACACTGCTACTACTGAGGGTCGATAAGGGAGACCTGCTTTGTTTGTGGATGTGGTGCAAATCAATCGGTGGCTGCATTATCTCTGGATGGTGTCTTGAGTGTTGTTTGAGCTTCACCCATACAGGACAAGTGGGGTATATTTCATCACACTCCTGACAGAGACTCCTGAACTCAGTGCAGGAAGAGAGTTGAGCTGCAAATTCGCTGCCGTGGAACAATCCAAAGAAATTTACCAAGGAAATGGAATTTCCTCCTGACTAACACCTCTTATCTTGAAACCGTCTGAGTTTCAATGAAATTAATCCCTGAGGTGTGTTCTGATGAAATTAAATAAATTAGGATAGCTCATCAGAAAGTGATCCACTATTGGCCTCTCTGCTCAGTAAAAAATGAAGAGTCTCAAAAGTGCTACCTCAAACAGCCAACTATGAGATATTTTGATGTGAGAAATTGTGGCATGTGATGACACCACATTATCAGAAGCCACCCACCATCAAATGTTAACAAATAGCAGAGCTCTGTACATTTCAGCATCAAGCTTCCCAATTCTAGTTGGTTGCTACTCCAATGCAGTCTAACCTAAAACTCCCTGTTGATGAGGACAGAACGAAAATAATGCAATCAATACTCCATGTGTTGAAAGTGATGCAATGTCCTCCTTCCTGTCTTCTGGTGTCCTCCTTGCACCACTGCACATGTTTTGATTGTGGGATTTGTTCAGAATGAGAGCGGGTGGACAGCAGCTCACATCAACACCCATACTGACAGCAAATTAACACACACATACGGGGACACACACACACACACACACACACACACACACACACACACACACACACACACACACACTCCCACAAATAATTACACGCAAGGTTTATGTTGAGAGGATTACAAATGTCCATGAGTGTGGAAAACACTCAGTGGACAAGTAATGTGGAGGAGCCAGTGTTGGGCTTTGGCGTCAAAGTTAACAAGTTCACAATACTAGCTTATAGTCCAACAGGCTTGTACAGAAGGACTGAAAATGTGTTGCTGGTTAAAGCGCAGCAGGTCAGGCAGCATCCAAGGAACAGGAAATTCGACGTTTCGGGCATCAGCCCTTCATCTGGAATGAGGAAAGTGTGTCCAGCAGGCTAAGATAAAAGGAAGGGAGGAGGGACTTGGGGGAGGGGCGATGGAGATGTGATAGGTAGAAGAAGGTCAAGGTGAGGGTGATAGGCCGGAGTGGGGTGGGGGCGGAAAGGTCAGGAAGAGGATTGCAGGTTAGGAGGGCGGTGATGAGTTTGGGGGAATCGACTGAGACAAGGTGGGGGAGTGGTAATGAGGAAACTGGAGAAATCTGAGTTCATCCCTTGTGGTTGGAGGGTTCCCAGGCGGAAGATGAGGCGTTCTTCCTCCAACCGTCGTGTTGTTGTGTTCTGGCGATGGAGGAGTCCAAGGACCTTCATGTCCTTGGTCGAGTGGGAGGGAGAGTTAAAGTGTTGAGCCACGGGGTGGTTGGGTTGGTTGGTCCGGGCGTCCCAGAGGTGCTCCCTGAAGCATTCCGCAAGTAGGCGGCCCGTCTCCCCAATATAGAGGAGGCCACATCGGGTGCAGCGGATGCAATAGATGATGTGTGTGGAGGTGCAGGTGAATTTGCGGCGGATATGGAAGGATCCCTTGGGGCCTTGGAGAGAGGTAAGGGAGGAGGTGTGGGCGCAAGTTTTGCATTTCCTGCGGTTGCAGGAGAAGGTGCTGGGAGTGGAGGTTGGGTTGGTGGGGGGTGTGGACCTGACAAGGGAGTCACGGAGGGAGTGGTCTTTTTGGAACGCTGATAGGGGAGGGGAGGGGAATATATCCCTGGTGGTGGGGTCCGTTTGGAGGTGGCGGAAATGACGGCGGATGATACGCTGCATACGGAGGTTGGTGGGGTGGTAGGTGAGAACCAGTGGGGTTCTGTCCTGGTGGCGGTTGGAGGGTCGGGGCTCAAGGGCGGAGGAGCGGGAAGTGGAGGAGATGCGGTGGAGGGGATCGTCGATCATGTCTGGGGGGAATGTGCGGTCTTTGAAGAAGGAGGCCATCTGGGCTGTACGGTATTGGAACTGGTCCTCCTGGGAGCAGATGCGGCGGAGACGAAGGAATTGGGAATATGGGATGGCGTTTTTACAGGGGGAAGGGTGGGAGGAGGTGTAGTCTAGGTAGCTGTGGGAGTCAGTCGGTTTATATTGGATGTCTGTGTTGATTCGGTCGCCCGAGATAGAAATGGAAAGGTCTAGGAAGGGGAGGGAGGAGTCTGAGAGGGTCCAGGTGAATTTGAGGTCGGGGTGGAAGGTGTTGGTAAAGTGGATGAACTGTTCAACCTCCTCGTAGGAGCACAAGGCAGCGAGACTACCTTATATTCCATAATCACCTGAAGAAAGAGCAGCGCTCAGAAATTTCCACATTCCAAATGTTGGAGTATAAATTGGTTTTGTGTGATTTTTAATTCATTGGAGAAATATTCTACTTTCTCTACAAGGTGAAAGTGATTTAATGATTTGTCTTTGAGCAGTGTTGCTGACATTGCACACACTAGATAGAATATTTCAGCTGCAATTCCATTGAGTATTTTGTGACTGAAACTCTTCATGAAGAGACAGAGTGAATTTTATTGCATTTTTATAATGCTTTCTGGTATACTATCACAAATTCAAAGTGAGAGAGAATTCAAACCCCGATGGGGTGGAGCGGGTGAGATCAACACTGAGCATGTTCTTTTCCTTCTCCTCATGTCTCAGAGACAACATCGCAAGGGATCAGGCAAAGCTGCTTTGTTTCACTGAAGACACTGTTTGAAGAAAGATACAAACGTTCGATGTGTGAGATTCATCAACATTGATGATTTCTTCAAAAAACAATTTGCTGTTTATGCAGTGGCGTAGGGATTCCAGCAGAGGGCGGCATTGTATTTCTTCAAACAAAAGCAGGCTGCAGAGAGAGAGAGAGAGAGAGAGAGCAGAAAATATCGTCTGTGAATTTTATTCAACACATTTCCATTCATTATTCCAATTTCCGTGAGGAAAAAATGGACTCCCATCACAGGCAGAGACTGACACACAGGCCGCACGCATGCACACACACAAGCACGCATACAGACAGTCACATATGATCTCTCTCTGCTGTGGACTGTAAATGATACGTAACTGAAATATTACAATATCCAGTGAGAAAATGTCGCTGCGTCTGGAAGTGTGGATCTTACTGTCTTCATTAGAGTAAATAACAGCTTCCAGCTGTTACAACACTGAGTAAACCAGCAACACAGAAAAGATTTATCCCGTGCAGTAATCGCTGAAAATTTCAGAGGTCAAGAACCAGTTAAAGTAAAATTTAACAACTTCTTTTTATTTAAGTATAAAAGATAATAATTACCTAACGACTGTTTACTCGAACCTGTACTTTGCCTTCATTTCTATAACACTAGTCTGATAAAACTCCAGATCACAGTTGACAAAACAAAACTTCTTATTTCAAAACCAGGCAGCTTTTGTATTCTCTGAATTCGGGTTTTAGTTTCTTCTTCTTAGGGATTTCTGCTTCACAGGTTATTGAACGATAATATACTTTTTTTAAGAGAGTTATTTTTCAGGCAGTCTTTATCCATGCTGGAGGTTTGGTAGTTCTACTTCCAACTGTTCAATTTCCCCTGATCTTGGACCACCAAACATCAGTTTCTGTCGTTGGTTTTTAAGATTGTCAATAAAATGTTTTCAATCTGGTTGAGAGTTTGATATTTTTCGGGGTATAATTTAAACTGATTGGCCTAATTCGAATCTGTCTTGTTCTTTTCCCGCCAACCAGCTAATTTAGCTTTCAACCAAGTAGTACGTTGTTACCTCATTGAGAATACTTAGTGCTGTCAGTACACCTCACATCCTCACAACACATCCGTGTTGCATTCCCAGGTATCATAGAGATGTATAGCACAGGAACAGACACTTGCGTCCAACTTATGCCAACCAGATATCCAAGAGTAATCGAGTCCCATTTGCCAGCACTTTGTCCGTATTCCTCTGAACACATTGTAATCATACTCCCATCCAAATGCCTTTTAAATGCTGCAATTATCCATTCTCCTCCACTTCCTCTGACAGCTACTTCCATACACACGGTGCCCTCTTCATGAAAACGTTTCCCCTGCAGACCCATTTAAATCTTTCTCTTTCACCGTAATCCTATGCCCTTCGACTCTTATACTCTCCTACTCAGGGCAAATGCCTTGTCTATTCAACTTATCCACGTCCAGCAAGGTTTTATAAACCTCTTTCAGGTGGCACTTCAGCATCCGACGCTCAGGGAGAACAGCCCCAGCCAATTCAGCCACCCCCAGAAAGACAGTTTATCGTCGGTAATGACGTTGCTGAGGCAGAGATGGGAGTGATGCCTACTGTAGATGAAATGTAGTGGAACATCAAGCAGCTAACGTATTACGAGGAGTAATCTGAATGCATTGTATAGATGTGGACATCAGCATCGCCTTGATTCGTGAATCTATCAAATGTCAGAGAGATTTTCTGTAACCCAATATTACTTTCATTTCTTTGGTGAAACAAGAACAGAAATAGGTATGCCCTGGAAGCATGGACTGGAGGGTATACAGTGGAGATTCACTCGGATCATCCCTGGAATAATAAGCTGAACGTAAGATGAATGGCAGAAGATCTTGGGATTGCATTCATTATAGTTCAGAAGATTCAGGGGAGATCTAATATAAACTTACAAGATAATGCATGGCTTAGAAAGGGTGGATGTTGGGAAGTTGTTTCCACGAGGCTGGAACCTAGAACCCGTGAGCACAGCCTGAGAATTAAATGGGGGTTAATTTAGAACGGAAATTTGGAGAACTGGGCCGAATGGACTTATTTACACTCCTATGTTTTATGGTCTAAACCCCTTCTGTGTTTAATATTGGTGACAGTTCACGGTCCTCCATCAATAGTCCTTCAAAAGGAATAAGACACAACCAACCTGATCAATGTCGACCTTTAATTATGCAAATGGATAAAGATTTATCTCGATTAAGCACTATCTCTGGTGGTTACGCCCAACTTTTCTGTCTTTGTTTCAGTCATGCTCTGAAGGTCTTGGTGAGGGGATGGTTCCCTCAGGCTCTGAGGTGCTGAGGGAAGGCTGTAACTGCTGTGCTGAAAGAGGCTCGCTCTTTTCAGGCTCAAGCTGTTTTTTACTGCAGAGAACAGAGGGAGATCCTTGAATATAAAGGAGCCAAATGAATTCTCCTTCAGTACTCACATGCATGGGCTATCCAGCGACCTGGGAACCAAAACCACAAGAGCTCGAAGCAGAATGAGACCATTCAGCCCCTCGATCGTGCTGCACCCTTTATTGTGATCATGGCTGATCGCGTCTTGATCTCAAATCGACTTTCCTATCCATTCTACATAACACCTTCAGCACATCATTCCTTCAAACTTTCTGCAAACGTCCACCAACTTTCTCAATGTCCCGACGTGCTCTATACCCTGAGCCGGTGAATTCACAGGTCATATAGGTCGGTCTATATTTCAGGAAGACATTTCACGTGGGTACCACATGGCAGACAGATAAAGCAGGTCAAAGCTGACGGGATCCAGAGTTACGTGGAAAGATGAATCCAGAATTACCTCCGTGACTTGAGTGAGTTTGGTAGCACAAGGCTGTGTGTGTGTGACGGGACCCCGGTGTGAAGTGATGTTCCACAGCAATCAATGCGGAACCCTTAGTGTTGGTGATATTCATAAACGATGAGCTTGAAATGTGGGAGAGTGATTGGTATGTTTGGGGATGACACAAAGTTTATCCAATGAGTCGACTGTGAGGAGAAATTTGTTCAGTTACAGATGGATAGGAACGGATTTTTAAAATGGGCAGATCAGTGACAGATGGAGATTAACCTTGAGAAATGCGAGGGATGCAGTTTGAAAAAATGATCGAGACAAGTGTTTACTCAGTGAATGGCAGGAAACGAGGAAGGTGAGAAGAACAGATGGATCTCCAGGTATTATAGCCTACAGATCTCTGAAGGTGAAAGGACATGTTAATCCAGGATTTAAGAAGGAATATGGGACAAAAGCCTGGTAAAGATTGTGAGTACAGGGAGGAGATGTTGGAACTGGACAGGACGTTGGTGAGTCCACAGCTGGAGGACTGTGTGTAGTTCTTGTCCACTCATTATGGGAAGGATGAGGTTGTACTGGGGGGAGCGTTCATACGGAGATGCCCCAGAATGTGCCCTGAGGTGGGGCATTTCAGCAACAGAGAGAGTCTGGATTCGTTTTGTTCGGGGCAGAAAAAGTTAGAGGCGTGTAAGATTCTGAGAGGAATGGACAGGTGTTAGGAATCAGGGTTACCCCTCAGTCAAAGTGTCAGTAACAAAGATATGTGAGTTTAAACGGAAGTGCAGGAGGTTTGTAGCGGATTTGAGGACAGGTTTTCGCACTGTCGGAGTTCGGTGGGTGTCTGGAATGCACTCGTGAGAAGAGTATTGAGGGAGTTAACGTCACAGCCTTAACAAATACTTGGATGATCACTTGAGGTGTCACAACATTCCAGCCTATCGGTCTGGTGATGGACAGTGCGACTGGTATTGGTTGTAGGGTATGCTTATTGGCATCGGTATAATGGGTTCAAAGGCCTCTTCTTTACCGCACGATTCTGTGGGTAGGCACAAGGTCATCAACAATTGGCTGTGAACCAATCTACTACTGGCTGCCAAGGTAACCTTGGCAAAAATACATTCATCTCCCATTACAAAGTATCACTGAGTTCTGTAAGAACAGACAAAACGGGAGCATGAAGTCAGCTCCTCCGAAATCGCTGCTCCATTCAGTGCAATCTCAGCAACTCTCAGCTTGAACTCAAATCCACGCGATATAAATTTGGAGGACACCAGTTTTTGACAATGTCGAGGAATCCTGCAATGAGTAAATCAGTCCTCCACCAATTCAGGTAACCAGCAATGTGTACCATGTATAAGAAACATCCCTGGAATGGGCCATCCTTAAACACCATTATTTTTATCATGGCAATGATCATCCAGGGAGACATCACCTTCACATGTGCATTGTCCTGACTTTTCAAACCTCCGGTAAAATTTCTCTCCATGACTCTGAACTCTCTCCAGGGCATCAACATCCGTACTAAAACAAAGTGCCCAGAACTGAGGCAAATGTGGTCCATCCAATGATTTGGTGAGGTGAAACAACACTACCTTGCTTTGCTATTCTGTGCATCTATTTTTGACCTCTGGATCCTAGACGACTTCTTAACAACTGTTTCAACTCGCCTGCTCACCGCCAGAGAATTATGCACGTACCCGATGAGGTCGCTCAGCTGCTGTAAATCCCTCAAAGTTGGACTATCGAGCCGAAATTGTCTCTCCATGTTACTTCTAATAAATTGCTTCACCTCACATATTTCTTGGCTGTGAAATGTATCTGCATGGTATCTGACGATTTGGCCAACTTCTCAATGGCTCTGAGAAGTCAGTCAGCATCATCCTACAGGTCATTGTCTTCCCAGATTAGTATTGTCTGTAAATTTATTGGTTTTGCCATCGACACGCATCTGCACATCATTCATGTAAATTATAAAAAGCAAGTGTCCCAACACTAGTCTCTAGGGAAAGTCACTTTCAACCCATCTCCAAAGTAAGAAATGTTATTCTGTTCCTACCCTCCCTTATCTGTCCATTAGCCAAATTCTAATTCATGTTACAATGAACTGTCGGTCCCAAACATATCTAATTGTCTAACCAACCTGTCATGAGGTACTGTATCACATACGTTCTGAACGTCTGAACAGAAAACATCACAACACAACCCTCACTCACTTACTGCCTGATCTCTTCAATGAACACAGTCAAATTTGACAGACATCACCTGCCCTTTACAGTGTCCTTTCTGGTTGTCTAATATTAACTTATTTATTTTTTAGTATATATTTACCTTTTCCTGTACGACGGCCTCCATCAGGTTTCACACTTACAGGTCTGATGTATATTGGGATATCGTTTGACATTTATGAACGGAGTGTTATGAAGATGTGGTGTCTATTGTACCTTTAAGAAAATTAAAAACAACAGAAAAACCTGAAAAAAATTCTGCAAAAAAGATACAATGTAACATGTGTTCCAGCTACTGGGATAGCTGGTCTCCTGGAAAAGACAAAACAGATTCGAATTAGGCCAATCAGTTTACATTTTCCCCCGAAAAATAATCAGCTCCAATCCAGTGGGAATTTTGTATATTGACAATCGTAAAACCAATCACACAATCCAAAACTTTGGGTCGTTAAGACCGGTGAAAATTGAACAATTGGGGTGAGAACTACCAAGCCAACAACGTCTGCACACTGCCCTGAAAAATGGTTCTCTTGGAAGGTACCTTTATCAATCAGTAACCTGTGAAGCAGTATCCCCAAGGAAAGAAAAGCAGATCAAAATACAGAGGGAAACGAAATTTGTCTGGTTTGGAGGAAGAAATTATTTTGTAAATCTTAATAGGGGACTTTTTTCAGAGGACAAGTATTATATAGCGAAATGAACTGTAAATAGTAGTTAGTTAATTACTCTCACTTCTACTTTAAGAAAGAAAGTTGCTAATTTTTACATTAAATCGACTTGAAGCCCTAACCATTCTCCCCAACATCAAAGAAATCTCGGAAAAGACTGCTAGACTACGCAGACCCCTTGGCATCATGGTAGACCACCAACACACTAAAACAGCAGCTAATGAACTTGAAAGACCTTGTACAGACAACAAACAAAACTAATGTATTTTCCAAATTAACGTACAAGGACTGTAACAAACAGTATATTAGACAAACAGGCAGAAAACTCGCCACCAGGATACATGAAATCAACTAGCCAGAAAATGACATGACCCTGTCTCACTAGTATCCTTACACACAGGAAGGCCACCAGTTCGACTGGGCAACACATACATCCTAGGACAAGCCAAGCAGAGACATGTACCAGAATTGCAAAAGGCATGGCGTTACAACCGGAACTCTAACAATGAACACATTGATTGGACTCCAATTGGACATTGATTGGACTCCAATTACCAGCCCTGAGAAAAATAACAGGAAATGTCATCACCATAGGAAATGACACCACCAACTCAAAGAAACTGGAACATACAAATAGAAATCAAGAATCATCAGCAGTGCTTCGTCCAGAGGCTGACTGAAGATGTTTCCTAGTATGGTGTCAAAACTTCTGAAAATGAATCTTCCAGCTCAGCGTTCAAGCCTACATCCAGAACCTCAACCTGAGCTATTAGTCTTCTTAAAATCTCTGACTTTACCTTTTTCTCTGCCATTTCCGTGCCTCTGTGTTTGTTTATTTTTGACACGATTTTCCTCAATTGTAAACTAAGTGTCTTTTTTAAACTCTACTGTACTTGATTGCTTCTCTTATATACCTAACAGTTTGAGTAGATCCCTTTCAATTTCAGCTTTTGTCCTTGGATAGATACAATTCCAACCTCTTTGCTAATTCGAAAAGGCAGGTCTTTTACTTGCCTTCTCATCTTTTGATCAAATTTGGGAATCACCTTCACAACCTCAAACCTCTTCAGCAACATAAAAAGCCACTTTTCAAAATTTTAATTTAATCAACCACAACTAACCAAAATTAAACAAATTGTCTCACCTACATTTTATTTGATTATCTAGGACACTGATCAGCAAGTATTTAAATTTGTTGGGATCTTGCATAAACCAGATCTGTTTAAATCTGTAAATATCTCAGGCTGGATCATTCTAAAACTTTCCAAACCCTGGAGCCGTGGCCCAAACTGTTACAACATAATGTAAACCCTTCTGTTAATTAAACCATACATGCAGAAAATCTCACGTCGCCTCGTAATCTGCTAAAGAATGAGTAACAGAGAAAGAACCAAATTCCACTATTTAAAGAAAAAAATAACAATTTTATTCTTTAATTGTACCAGAATGTCCCACTTTGTGTGCGCAGTGCATTTAATAACAGTCAATTGATGAGGAAGCAGCATATCATCAAGGAGCTTTTTAACTCGAAGACAGTTTTCAATTGGAGTCCGTGCAAAAGTAAGGAAGCCTCGTTGCTGACAGCAGCAGCCAAAATTACGGGCAAAACCAAATGCGTATCTGGGATCATTGTAAACGTTGGCAATTTCAACTGTGGCCAGAATACAAATTCCGGTGAGGGCAAAAAGCTCAATTTTCTATGCAGAGACAAGGGTCTGAAGACAGCAGACTCTGAACAGCAGTGTCTGTTACAATGACATGACATCACTGCAGAATACTGTCCAGGTAAACAACAGACCTACCATCAACATAGAATATAAGGTCAGGATTCTCAATTGGCAAGTCCATCAAATCTGGACGAGGTGTAGTTAGGAAACGATTCCTGAGCAAATAGTCATGCGAAGGGTCAGTAAGACCGTGAGGGGGCTGCTCAAGGAACGTAACAGGACTTAAAGTGGAGCAATCATGAAAGAGGGGGATGGGTTCTGTAACAGTGAGACCTTGTTGCGGCTCAGATGAGCTTGGCTCAGGTGTTTTTTCGGCTGAGAAGTTAGGAGGTCCACGACTGAGCATGCGTTGTACACCTGTATGGAATGGTGGAGGGTTAGATTAGAAACCACCTGCACAAATAATTGGAGGCAGTCAGGATTGGGTGCAGGGAGGGAGGCAACAGGCAACAGGATCCAATTTGTTGCAATAATAGGAAATCGAGCAATGAAGGTCACCATGATCTGAATTAGGCACATTCATTCAGTACATTAACGTTCAACTGAAAGGGTCTGTCGTACAGCACACGCTTGGGCGTCGGCTAGGCTATCATTGAGGGCAGAAAATGATTTCTTCATAGATTTGGACAGATGAAACTTAATAGGTGAGGGGTGGTTGAGAGAGAAATACGACCTTAGCTCGTTTGTATCTGTTGTACCGATTGGAGGTCGGTGCCTGCAAATATTTACAAATTCCAACAAGGCCTCAGGATGGAATAGTTGCTAGGGCAGGCTTGAGGGACAACAAATATTGGTAAGCTTCTATCGAGGCATGTACACCTGCAAAGGGCATAGTAAATCGCGTCTGGCCAAGTTAACACCTAAGTCCTGTGCGACAGTAAAGGGGATACAGCAGTCACGGAGCTCAACCTGGACAGTGAGAAGCTGCTTATGTATGCACACAAAACTTTCACACATGAAACCAGAATCACACATGCTTATCAGAAAGGGGAAGTTAACACCTTTGAAACTAAGACAAAGCCAGTCTAGAGTGAGTCATGCCAGTGTCAGTCAGAAATGGAGGAGGGACACCTTGACCGTTAATTGTAGCTGTGGGCTCATCAGCGTGGTCTCGTGAGAGGATCAGCAAGTTAGTGCTGGCTGGCCAAAAAAGGTTGTGAAGGATGTCTCTTTGCAACGAGAACCATAGTCCTATTTGCGAGGAAGTGGTCAAGCTCTGGTATAATGACCCACTTGTCCATGGTTAAAGCAAGTAATACAGGCAGGGGAATATCATGGTGAAGCATAGCAATCAGTAGGGAATTATCTGTACATACGCCGGTCAGGCTGGTGTCCCCTTTCCATAGTGGACCTCGGAGAACGGCGATGTGCAGGTCTTCATGTGAGCTCAAAATTGATGTTTGGCACAGTGTTGAGTCCCGGTAAGCAGTCATGTCCATTGCTCAAATAGCAGGATACCACACGTTTTATCTCGGATTCTGAATTATCTGACCAATTCATACACAGGACGCTACCCGATTATGCAAAACCAGCGTTAGCATTACAAAGAACTGAGGAGACTGTCTACCTGCGGGAAAAGTAGCATCTCCAGAAGACAGGGTTTCACTGCCACAGAAGCCATTAGAAAATGAACTACCATCCTCCTTTAGGATGGGTCTACAGTTAAGGAGTTTGGAGATGTCCATGGCATTACGGAGTGTGCATTTCAATGATGTGAACATCAGCTTATGCTGATCATCCTCATTGTGGTGCGCGGCACAAAACATAACACGTGCCCCCGTTTGCTCCCAATCCACATATCCCTCACTTTAGCTGGAAGAGAGGCATAAATAAGGAAACATTCATCCTGAGTGGCAGCATTGTGCACGTTTGTACTGAGTCTTAACTATTTAATAAACACTCCCGGGTCATCCTTGCAGATTGGACAGTGTGCCATGATTAATCACAGCCACTGAGGTAGAAGACTTGAAAACTGAAGAAGAAAAAAACATTTATGGCTTCCCCTATCTGTTCAGACTCCACGCTCACGTTCCCTTTGCTATCCCTCATCAACCCTACCTTCTCCCTGAACATTCTCTTATTCCTCACGTATGAGTAACATACCTTTGGTTCTCCCTAATCCTTCCTGCCAAGTCTTTCTCTTGCCCATTCCTGGTTCTCCTTAATCCATTTCTGGGCTCCTTTTGAACAAGCCTGTAATCATCTAAAGCTGTGCTACTTCCTTGTTTCTTCCACCTTACGTAAGCTGTCCTCTTCATTTGATTGAGATGCACCTCTGTTCTCATCATCCAAGGCTCCTTAATCTTATCCTTTCTTACCTGTCTCAGAGGTACAAATTCGTGCATCACTCGCAACAGCTGCTCCTTAAACAGTCTCCACATGTCTGCTGTGCTTTTCCTG
Organism: Hemiscyllium ocellatum; assembly: GCF_020745735.1. Lineage (NCBI taxonomy): Eukaryota > Metazoa > Chordata > Chondrichthyes > Orectolobiformes > Hemiscylliidae > Hemiscyllium > Hemiscyllium ocellatum. Next base: position 3,644,776 of record NC_083440.1, on the reverse strand, counting down.
TGGAACAATTGCTCCCACTCTGTATTTCACAATCCCTGTCTAACAGCGTCATAGTTTCCTTCTCCACAATTAAATATCTTCCCTTTGTAAGTGGTCCTTTTCCTCTCCATGTCTATGCTAATTGTAAGGCTGCTGTGGTCACTGTCACCAAAGTGTTCTCCCACGGCACGATCTGGCACCTGTCCTAGGTCATTGCCGAGCACCAGATCCAAAATGTCCTCTCCCCTCATCTGCCTGTCTACATACTGAGTAAAGAAACTCTCCTGAAAACACCTGACAAAAACGGCTCCATTCAAACCATCTGCACAAACGAGGTTCCAATCGATACTGGGTATGTTGAAGTCACCCATAACAACAATCCTGCTACATCCACATTTTTCCAAAATCTGCCCACCGACGAGATCTTCATTCTCTCTACTGCTATTAGAGGGTGTGTAGGAACCATCCCCGCCACTCCCAGTGCGGTGGCAGTTCCTTTGCTGTTCCTAACTTCCACCCATACTAATCAGACGACAAACCTTCCTCAAAAACATTCTTTTCTGTAGCTGTGATGCACTCTCTGATTAGCAATGCTACACCACCACCACCACCCCCCCCCCCCCCCCACCTTTTTCCATCCTCCCTGTTCGTTTTAAATTTTCTAAACTCCAGAAGAGCAAGCAATTATTCCTGCCGCTGTGAAACCCACGTCTCCGTCATGGCCACAGCGTCATAGCCCCAAGGAGTCCTCAAACGTTCCTCATAGGTGAATCTTTTCATTCCTGGGACCATTCTCATGAACATGCTCCAGGGCCAGTACATCCTTCCTGTGAAATGGGGCCCAACACTGCGCAGAATACTCCAAATACGGTCTAATCAGAGCCATATAAAACATCACTGAGTCATAGAGTCATGGAGATTTACAGAATGGAACAGACCCTTCCATCCAACCCATCCATGCCGACCAGATAGCCCAACCCAATCTAGTCCCACCTGTCAGCACCCGGCCCATATCCCTCCAAACCCTTTCTGTTCATATACCCATCCAAATGCCTCTTAAATGTTGCAATTGTACCAGCCTCCACCACATCCTCTGGCAGCTCATTCCATATACGTACCACCCTCTGCGTGAAAAAGTTGCCCCTTAGGTCTCTTCGTATATTTTTTGCCTCTCACCCTAAACCTATGCCCTCTAGTGCTGGATTCCCCGACCCAAAGGAAAATACTTTCCCTCTTTATCCTGTCCATGCCCCTCATAATTTTGTAAACCAATGGAAGGTCACCCCCCAGCCTCCGATGCTCCAGGGAAAATAGCCCCAGTCTGTTCAGCCTCTCCTTGTAGCTCAGATCTTCCAACCTTGGCAACATCCTTGTAAATCTTTTCTGAACCATTTCAAATTTTACAACATATTTCCGATAAGAAGGAGACCAGAATTGCACACAATATTCCAACAGTGGCCTAACCAATGTCCTGTGCAGCCGCAACATGACCACCCAACTCCTGTACACAATACTCTGACCAATAAAGGAAAGCATATCAAACACCTTCTTCACTATCCTACCTACCTGCGACTCCACTTTCAAGGAGCTATGAACCCCCACTCCAAGATATCTGTGTTCAGCTACACTCCCTGGGACCTTACCATTAAGTGTATAAGTACTTCTAAGATTTGCTTTCCCAAAATGCAGCACCTCACAATTATCGGAATTAAATCCAACTGCCACTTCTCAGCCCATTGGCCGATCTGGTCCAGATCCTGTTGCAATCTGAGGTAACCGTCTTCGTTGTCCACTACACCTCCAATTTTGGTGTCATCTGCAAACTTACTAACTATACCTCTTATGTTCGCATCCAAATCATTTATCTAAATGTCAAAAAGTAGAGGGCCCAGCACCGATCCTTGTGGCACTCCACTGGTCACAGACCTCCAATCTGAAAAACAAACCTTCATCACCACCCTCTGTCTTCTACCTTTGAGCCAGTTCTGTATCTAAATGGCCAGTTGTCCCTGTATTCCATGAGATCTAACCTTGCTAACCAGTCTCTCATGGGGAACCTTGTTGAAAGCCTTACTGAAGTTCCATATAGATCACATCCACTGCTCTGCCCTCATTAATCTTCTTTGTTACTTCATCAAAAAAGTCAATTAAGTTTGTGAGACATTACTTCCCACACACAAAGCCACGTTGACTGTCCCGAGTCAGTCCTTGCCTTTCCAAATACATATACATCCTGTCCCTCGGGATTCCCTCCAACAACCTGCCCACCACCGAGGTCTGGCTCACTGGTCTATAGTTCCCTGGCTTGTCCTTACCACCCTTCTTAAACAGCGGCACCACGTTTTCCAACCTCCAGTCTTCGGCACTTCACCTGTGACAATCGATGATGCAAATATCTCAGCAGACGCCCAGCAATCACTTCTCTAGCTTCCCACAGAGTTCTCGAGTACACCGGAACAGGTCCTGGGGATTTATCCACCTTTAACCGTTTCAAGACACCCATCACTTCTTCCTCTGGTAATCTGGACATTTTTCAAGATGCCACCATCTATTTCCCCACAATCTATATTTTCCATATCCTTTTCCACAGTAAATACTGATGCAACATATCCATTTAGTATTTCTCCCATTTTCTGTGGCTCCACACAAAGGCCGCCTTGCTGATCTTTGTGGGGCCCTATTCTCTCCCTAGTTAGCTTTTTGTCCTTAATATATTTGTTAAACCCCTTTGGATTCTCCTTAATTCTATTTGCCAAAGCTATCTCATGTCCCCGTTTTACCCTCCTGATTTCACTCTTAAGTATACTACTATTTTCTTTATACTCTTCGAAAGATTCACTCTCTCTATCCTTGGAGGTATCTGACATATGCTTCCTTCTTTTTCTTAACCAAACCCTCAATTTTTTTCGTCATCCAGCATTCACTGTCTTCCTTTTCACCCTAACAGGAATATACTTTCTCTGGATTCTTCCTAACTCATTTCTGAAGCCTTCCCATTTTCCAGCCGTCCCTTTACCTGCGAACATCTGCCTCCAATCAGCTTTTGAAAGTTCTTGCCTAATACCGTCAAAATTGGCTTTTCTCCAATTTAGAACTTCAACGTTTAAATATGGTCTCTCCTTTTCCATCACTACTTTAAAACTAATAGAATTATGCCCCAAAGTGCTCACCCACTGACACTTCAGTCACCTGCCCTGCCTTATTTCCCAAGAGTAGGTCAAGTTTTGCACCTTCTCTAGTAGGGACATCCACATACTGAGTCCGAAAATTGTCTTGTACGCACTTAAAAATTTCCTCTTCATCTAAACCTTTAACACTATGGCAGTCCCAGTCGATGTTTGGAAAGTTAAAATCCCTTACCATAACCACCATATTATTCTTACAGATAGCTGAGATCTCCTGACAAGTTTGTTTCTCAATTTCCCTCTGACTATTGGGGGGGTCCATAATACAATCCCAATAAGGTGATCATCCCTTTCTTATTTCTCAGTTCCACCAAAATAACTTGCCTCGATGTATTTCCAGGAATATCCTCCCTTAGCACAGCTGTAATGCTATCTCTTATCAGAAATGCCACTCCCCCTCCTCTTTTGCCTCCCTTTTTATCCTTCCTGTGACATTTGTATCCTGGAACTTTCAGCTGACAGCCCTGCCCATTCCTGCGCTATTTTTCCGTAATTGCTATGATATCCAGTTCCATGTTCCTAACCATGCTCTGAGTTGACCTGATTTCCCTGTTAGCCCCCTTGCATTGATATAAATGCAGTTTAATTTATTAGTCCTACCTTGTCCCTGCCTGCCTTGACTGTTTGACTCACGTCTGTTCTCAGCTGTGCCCGTCTCAGATCGATCTCTTTCCTCACTATCTCCCTGTGTCCCACCCGCCCCGCCCCAACCGCCCCCCATCTTACTCGTTTAAATCCTCCCACGCAGTTGTCGCAAATTTCCCTGCCAGTATATTAGTCCCCTTCCAATTTAGGTGTAATCCATCTTTCTTGTACAGGTCACTCTATCCCAAAAGAGAGTCCAATGATCCAAAAATGTGAATCCTTCTCCCACACACCAGCTCCTCAGCCATGCATTCATCTGCTCTATCCTATTCCTGCCCTCACTAGCTCGTAGCACTGGAAGTAATCCAGATATTACTACCCTTGATGACCTCCTTTTTAAATTTCTACCTAACTCTCTGTAATCTCCCTTCAGAGACTCAACCTTTTCCCTTCCAATGTCGTTGGTTCCAATGTGGACAATAACCGCCTGCTGGCCCCTCTCGCCCGTGAGAGCATTCTGCACCGTCTCTGAGACATCCTTGATCCTGGCACCAGGGAAACAACACATCATTCTGTTCGTTTTTTCTCTGCTGGCCGCAGAAACGTCTGTCTGTACCTCTGACTACAGAATCCCCTAACACAATTGATCTCTTGGAAGCCGACGTACCCCGCATTGCATTAGAGCCAGCCTCAATACCAGAAACTTGGCTGTTTGTGCTACGTTCCATTGAGAATCCATCACCCTCTACATTTTCCAAAACAGTATACCTGTTTGAAATTAGTACATTCACAAAAGAATCCCTTTCTAGTTACATACCTCTCTTCCCCTTCCCGGAGTTAACCCATCTATGTGACAGTGTCTGAGACTTTCCTCCATTTCTATAACTGCCATCCATCATATACTGTTGCTGTTGCAAATTCCTCATTGCTTCTATTTATCTCTCTAACCAATCCACTTAATCTGATAAGATTCGCACCCAACAGCATTTATGGCAGATATAATCTGCAGTAACCCTTAAACTCTCTTTAAACTCCTCCATCTGACAAGAAGTACATATCACTGTAAAGGCCATTTTTGCTCCTTCACAATCTACAGACCCAGAAAATAACACTGTCTTATTCCTCTACAAACACTGCCCCAGGTTAACTTAATAACTGTGGTTTATATTTTAAGTTTAATCAAGAGAACTTATCTCCAAAAACATATTATCAAGAAAGAATCCACTGTACCCACTACTGCAGCCTTTCTCTTGGACAGACTTAAAACAACAATTAACTTATCTGATTCTGTGCTGTGAACTTCACCCAATAGTTCCTCCAAGATTAGTTGGGAATTTCAATGTTTGTTAATTTTCAAGATGCACTCCGATGTCCAGCGATACATGAATTCAAACAGCAAAGGCAGTAATTGTGCAGGTTCTCTCTCTCTCTCTTCTGCACTGTCCTCACCATGTGCTTCCTTTGTCTGCTCTTCTCCCTTTTAAACTGCTGTTGTTTTGACTTTTTTTTCAAAGTTCCAAAACAATGCAACAGCATATAAAACAGTCATTGCTGCTCCTTGAATTCGAGGAAATCACCTCCAACACCTAAAATACCTCAAAAAATGGAGCAGCTCTTAACGCCAAAGATTTTTCGCGTCCTCCATCTTGGATTACCCAGAATCACTGTTTTTCTATTCTAGTATTCTAAAATAAATGCTCATCTTACATTTGCCTTCCAAACTACTGACTCAAACTCCAAGTTTACCTTGAGAGAATCCTGGACTCGATCTCCCAAGTCTGTTTGCACTTCAGTCTTCAGAATTTTCTCCCCATTTAGAAAATAGTCCATGCCTACCAAAGTGAATGGCTTCAAACTATCCCACACTGTAAACCATCCGCTACTTCTTTGCCCAATCTCTGAATCTGTCCAAATCTGTCTGCAGCCACCCCGCCTCCTCAATTCTAGTTGTCACTCTACCTACCTTTATGTCGTCTGCAAACTTCGCCAGAATGTCCTCAGTTCCATTATTTAGATAATCAGTGTACAGAATGAAAAGTGGTGGTCGCAACTCTGAGCCTTGTGGACTCCTGCAATCGAACTTGGAACCAGAAAGGACAACCAGAAAAACACAAACCGCCTTGTCGATCATGCAACGTCCTCCTTATCAACATCTGGGGCTAGTACCAAACTTGGGAGAGCTGTCTCACAGACAAGTCCAGCAACAGCCTGACATTGTCATTTAAAGGAATCATTCATTACAGATAATACCCCAAACGCCAACATTACCATTCCTGGATATGTCCTGTCCGACTGACAGGATAGAACTAGTGGTATACTCTCAGGAGGGAGTTGCCCTGGACGACCTTGGCATCGAAACCGGACCCCATGAAGTCTCATGGTTTCAGGTTAAACATGGGAAAGGAAACCAAAAGAGAAAATGCTGGAAGGTCTGGCAGCATCTGTAAGGAGAGAAAAGAGCTGACGTTTCGAGTCTAACTGACCCTTTGTCAAAGCTGATTACATGTGGAAGGAAATCTCTTTTTGTTCATCACGTATTGTTCTCCTTCAAGTTGAACAACACTTATAGGAAGCACTGAGGGTGGCAAGGGCACAAAATGCACTTTAGCTGGGGGATTTCAATGTCTACCACTAAGAGTGGCTCGGCGGCAGCGTTGCTGAACGAGCTGGTGGGGTCCAAATTGACTGGGTCTGCGCAGTTGGTGAAGGAACCAACAGGAGGAAAAAACATACTTGACCTCAGATACTCAAATCTGCCGGCTGCAGAAGCATCTGTCAATGACAGTATTGGTAAAATTAACTGTCCTTGTGGAGACGAAGGCCTGCCTTCACATTGAGAATGACCTCCATCATGTTGTGTGGCACCATCACCGTGGTAAATGGGACACACTTCGAACCGGTCTAACACCTCAAGGCTGTGCATCCATAAGGCGCTGTGGGCCTAAAAACAGGAGCAGAATTGTACTCCACACAATCCGTAACCTCACGGCTTGGCATAGCCCCCACTCAACCATGATCATCAGCCCTGGTTCAATGGAGAGTGCAGAAGATGGAGAGTGCCAGGACCAGCATTTGGCATACCGAAAAATGAGGTGTCAACCTGGTAAAGCGACCAGACAGGACTACTTGTGTGCCTAACGGCATAAACAGCAAGTGATAGCCAGAGTCAAGCGATTCAACAACCAACCAATCAGATCTAAGCTCCGCAGTCCTTCTACATCCAGTTGTGAATGGTGGTAGATAATTAAACAACACATTGGGGGAGGCAGCTCCCCAAATATCCTCATCCTCAGTGATGGAGGAGCCCAGCACCTCAGTAAAAACGATAAGACTGATGTGTTCCTGAACAGAAGCGTCAAGTGGACGATCGATCTGAACCTTCTCCAGTCGTCCCCAGCATCACAACTAATGGAAGGTGTCATCAACACTTCTATAAAGCAGTAGCTGCTTAGCAATAACCTGCTGAGTGACGCCAAGTTTGGGTTTCATTAGGATCACTCAGCTGCTGACCTCATTGCAGCCTTGTTCAAACATGGACAAAAGAGCTGAATTCCAGAGGTGAGCTGAGAGTGACAGCCCTCGAAACCAAGGTCGCATTTGACTGGTTATGGCATCACGGAGGCCTGGAAGAACTGGAATCAGTGGATATCAGGGCAAACACTCCGCTGGTTACAGTCATACTTGGCACAATGGAATATGGTTGTTGTTGTGGACGGTCAGTCATCTCATCTCCAGGACATTTCTGCAGAAATCCACCAGGGTAGTGTCCTATGCACAACAATCTTCAGCTGCTTCATCAAAGTACTTCCCTCTGTCATAAGGTCAGAAAAGTGGGAATGTTAAACAATGATTGCACAGTATTCAGCACCATTCGTAACTCCACAGACACTGAAGCAGCACAAAATTACAAACTGCTAGACAACTGCAAGGTGACCAGTGTTTCATCGACTTGCTGTCTCTTTTCCTGTTGTCAGCGAGTCTCCTGCCATGGATACACGAATTCCTCCTGCTCATCACAATGTGAATTGATCATCTTCATTTTGCCTTATCAATATTTTCTATCGGTATAGGTTTATATAGTGCAGTTCATGCAATTATACCATGGAATTAGGAACTTGAATGCTCACTCTATTCACTGATCATCGATATGTGACAGAGGCATGCTTAAATCCAAATGGCATGTCCGATATTGGTGTGAGATCTGCATTAACTTCCTTTGCTGTCTTTACAATGGCACGTTCCAATCTTCTTTCTAACAAACAAAATTTCCATGAAAAAAGGACACACTTCCCACACGATACATGCATTTTGTTGTAGTCTTGTGACAATTTTATAATTCATATGTTCATGAAGCTAGTGCATCTCAGGTTGTGGCAATAATATCATGACGTCGTTAAGAAAGATTGATACAGCGATGGCTATTATCCAGTGCAATAAATGAGCGATTATTAAAATATCTCATGCTTTACATGCTAGTCATGGTGAATTAAAATTTCCTAAATATCATCGTGATAGTTAACGACTCAAATTCAACTCCACGCTTGGGCAGCTGTCTGTATTCCCTGCATTCCCGTGGGCTTCCTTCGTTTTCTTATGCTTCCTCCCACAGTCCAAACTTGTGTAGGTTATGTAGATTGGTCGGGCTACATTGCCGCTCACATCCAGGGATGTGTAAGTTAGGTGGTTGAGACATGGGAAATACTTAGTTACAGGAATAAAGTTGGGAGGTGAGCCTGGATGGGATGCCCTTCAGAGAGTGGGAGTGGACATTTTGGATCGAATGGCTGTTTCCACACTATAAAGATTATGGATTCTGTATGCTATCTGCATCTTGTTGCATACGGAAATGGGTTGATTTAAAATGTCATTGTTGAGAAACAAGCAGAACTTTTCAAAACCACAAGCGATAATCACATGATTGAAGCTACAAAGGAAAGTACTTGAAGGATCAAGGATAAGATTAGGTTTGGGCTGGTATTTCACTCTGAAGAATAATGGCTAAAAGTTATCAGAATTGATGGACCGCATGGTCTACTACTGTTTCTAGCTCTGATATGGTTGTGTATCACAAACCTTCACAAACCTTGCAAAAATTATTGTGTTCTGTTCAGGAGTCAATAGAGGCTTAGAAGGTCGAAAATGAGATGTTCGAAAAACACAGCAGCTCAGGCAGAATCCGAGGGACATGAGAATCAACGTTTCAGGCAGGAGCTTTTCATCAGGAATATACCCAAACGGCGCTTCTCCATCACCTCGGATGCTGCCTGATCTTTTCCAGCAACACGCCGTAAACTCTCATCTCCAGAATCTGTAGTCCTCACTTTTTCCTGGAGTCTTGGAAGGTGGCCATCAACGCATCCATTACTCTTTGCACTATTTCCTTAAATAATCTGGGAGGCCAATTATTGGGCCTCAGGGATTTATCTGCTTTCAATCTCATCAGCTTGCCCAGCACCATTTTCTCACTCAGTCTGATGACATTCTCACTCGTCCTGATGTAATTCACTCACTCTTTAGAGCAGAGAATGTCGAAGAAGACCTGGGTGTTGTCTTCCCATATTATGAGAAACATGGTAAGGTGGATAGAAAGTATCTGTTCCTTCACTGAAGGATAGTAACAAGCAGGGATGAATTTAAAATGAAAGGCAGGAGGTTTAAAGGAGATTTGAGGGAATATGTTCTCTCAAATCGTAGTGGGGTTCTGAAAAGTACTGTCTATAAGGTTAGTGGAGACATAAACACTCATAAGCTTTATTAGGCATTTGGGTAAGCACTCGAAATGTTATGCCTTTCAAGGCTATGGACCAAATGGTGGAATGTGGACTTGTGTAGATAGAGGGTAATTTGTTTTCTGGGTTGAGCTCGATGCGCTGGAGGGCCTCTATCTTTTTTCTCTCATTGGAATTTGTCCCCCAATATTATCTGAGCTTTATTTGTGTTCTCCTTTGTGAAGACTCATATTAACTAGGCATTTAATTTTCTTCCCCATTATTGGCATTTGATATGTAAGGGATGACCATTTGACTTCATTAATTCTTTTTTTCTTTACAAGCCGAAGTAATATTTAATACACAGTTGTTTTTGTTCTCTGCAAGCTTGACTCTCTCCCACTTACTCAATTCCTTGCTTCTTCCTTGCTAAAACCTAAACTGCTCCTTAAGTCTGCTGTTTGTTTTTTAATTTTTAAGCAATGTGTTTGCTTGATGCTTGGATCTAAAGCAAACACACGTTACACATGTCCTATTCCTACAGACCTCGCGCAGGTATAAATCCCAGGCTGCATTAAATTTGTGGTGCGACACCACAGACAAATTCACGAAGAAAAATGCTTGACGTGTTCCAAAGTATATCTAAAATAGTGTACGCAATCATTGTCATTGTTGGTGTTCCCAGTAAGGCACAATAACCAGTTAATGTTTGCGAATCTATTTGGGAACTGGTTGCTGCTTTTGCTAAAACTGAAATTGCTGGAAGATTTGGCAGCATGTGTGACAGAATTCAAAGATAATGTTTCCCCTGTGTGACGATAATGCTCTTTTCAGTTACGTTATATTTGTTTTTCATTCAGAGATATTGCAAAGGAGACAGACTCCGTAAATTCAAAGATGAAGGGTTGTAGTGCCAATTTTATTATAGCTAATCGATACTGCCTCACAAAAAAGGCTGCCAAATTTTCAAAAATCACTTGTATGAAAACGAGGCGTGGCCAGTTCTCCCAGTTCAGCTCTACTCTGGTTTGGTCCGGCTTCAGCACAACATTTTTGAGAAAGGCTGCCGGACCCTAACTAAGCAGGTCCAAGCTGATCCTATTCACTCTCTGTAACATCTCTCCTGTCAGGCCCCGGTTTGATTTTACCTTTTGTGCCAAGGGCTATTTACGGGGATTGTTCCAAATATTTGGAACAGCATCATTAACATGTCTGTTGCCATTTCGGAAAGGGTAAGTTATTCTATTTTCTGTTCTCTGTTGTTTGTGTTTCATTCGGTAACCTTGTAAATACATTCTGTTTTGTTTAAAACTAAGCGTTTTGAGCAGCTGCATATCTCCTGGAATTTACATCTTACACCTGCTTAAAGCAACTGGGAAAGGTAGGGGCTAAGCTCCTTTCTACAAATGTTTTAAGAGGGGTCTGGCCTGGTCCATAACACACTGGTGTCTCTACATCGATGCAGCCAGACCTGCTGAGCTTTTCCAGCTCAATGTTGAATTTGCCGATTTAAATCACTTGCAGGTCTTGCGGATTTATTTGCTTACTGCCTTTTTTGAGGGACTGATATTCATTCACATGCTGATCTGTTATTCTCTTATGTTATTCAGTGATAGTCACCATCGTCCCACCAAGCAACAGGGCTATTGTTTCACTTCAGAGAGAGATGATTAGATGTGGTGTAACCTTAGGATCACGACATATCAGGCGAGGGGGGAAATTGAGAAGGAGAATCCTTCATGGTAGCCTTGGCCGATGTAGGGTGTTGAACCCACATGTTTGGTGTTCTTCTTCATCAAAAATCAACCATTGAGTCACCAGAGTCTAGCTGAACACTTCGCTTAGCCAAGCATCCTTAGTAAGTTACGAAAACAGAAATTGTGAAGAAACTCAGTTGGTCTGGCAGCATCTGTGGACAGAGAGAGAAAGCAGAGCTAATGCTTAGAGTCCAATGACCCTTCTCTGAAATCATCCTTTGAGTTCTAAGCAAGGGTCACTGGCCTCAAGGCGTTCACTCTTTTTTTCTCTTCGTCCACAGATACTGTTGGATCTGTTCAGTTTCTCCACTAACTCCGTTTTTTTTTTGGTTTTATGTCTCCTGCATCTGCATTTCTTTGTCATATCCTGAATGAATAACCTTTTGCTTTTACCTCGGTTATTTGTCTCGATTTCATTTCTGAACACGAGCCCTGTGTCTCACACACTTGGCCAATTCTCCAAGTCATTGATGTCTCGCAGCACTGCGCACTATTGATTCTGATTCGAATGGAAAGAACTGCCGGAGGAAGGAGGAAGCCAAAGCAATATAAAGGTCTACTGCGTGTGTATCATTGCATTGAGAGGACACCATGCATTACACAGATCCTCTGTCATTGCGCAATTTTGCGAAGTTAATTCATTAACTGGATCACTTGACCCAATGGCCACTCACTGGAGGGATTCACTGCCCTAAATTAATTGCATTCAGTGTTGGTAACTGACTAGGGTGCAAGGATTGGCGGGAAATTCTGAAACTCTGAATCTGTCCATCCTGTGTGATTCGATAGTTTCTTGTTTCTTTTCAATGTGAAAGATTTTCCTTCAGGAAGACATGTTGGTTGCCAGTTCTGATCAATAGTCTGATGGAGTGATCGCTGAGGAAGGTCACAGAACAAGAGTGAACTATTCCACAAGCAGGTAACTAAACAGCAACCCTGGAAACAACAGTTGGATAATGTTTCTTGGTCTGAGTGTTGAGTACAGGACGTGGAAGGTCATATTACGGTTGTACAAGATATTGGTTCAGCTCCTTCTGAAATATTGCGTGCAATTCTGGTCTCCTTCCGATTGGACTGCTGTTGTGAAACTTGAAAAATATCAGAATACATTTGCTAGGATATTGCCAGGATTGGAGGGATTGAGCTACAGGGAGAGGATGAGTAAGTTAGGGCTGTTTTCTCTGGAGCATCGGAGGTTCAGGGATGATCTTATAGAGGTTTATAAAATCATGACTGGCAAGAATCGGATAAATTGACGAAGACATTTGCCCCTGGGGTGGCGGAGTCCGGAACTAGGCGTAGGTTGAGGGTGAGAAGGGAAAGATATAAAAGGTACCTAAGGGCTACCTTTTTCACATACAAGGTGGGGCGTGTATGTAATGAGATGCCAGAGGAAGTGGTGGAGGCTAATACAATTGCAGCAATTAAAAGGCATCTGGATGGGTATACGAATAGGAACGGCTTAGTGGGATATGGGCCAGGTGCTGGCAGGTGGTCCAGATTGAGTTGGGATATTTGGTCGGCATGGAGGAGTCGGACCGAAGGTTCTGTTTCAATGCTGAACACCTCTGCGTGATAGTCAGAAAGTGGTTGAAAATCTTCACCAACCAATCTCTTCGTGTCACATCAGAGGATTCGTAAAAACAGTGCATTGTATTTCTGTTAGTTGCCACTTGCTTAGTGTCTTGAGTCCCCAGAAGTCAATTAGAAAATTTGAAACCAGTTCTCACCGAACGCCATAGTTGGGAGGAGGGATAGTTTATTTGGCTGAAAAGATAATTTGCGAAGGGGTATCTTTCCAATAGTGTGGGATCAATTCCCATTACTGGCAGAGATTAACATGAAGTATTCTGCGTCTCTGTCTCTCTACTTTCATGATGCGTGGTGGCCCTCAGGTAAAATCACCACCTGTACAGAGCGATCCCAGTATGATGGAATCATTTTCTGAGGTTTCAGTTACCTGACGTTTACTATGGCCAGAAGATATTAAAGGGAAATTTCAAAAACGGGGTGTCTGGGGCTGTTGGAACGGTAAACTTCTCATTTAATGAATGAGCTCGCTCCAATCCGTGGTTTTGGGCTTCTGCAGTGTGTCATAGAATGTATATCCCACGGGTAAGGAGGAGGTACTGCATCTTTCTCTAACAAGAAATCAGCTCCATGATCTGGAAAGACTATGGTGACTTGAATGCTTTGAATATAACAATTATTAGGCCTACCTAATTAGAATGTTTATCTGTATGGCCACTCCCATGGTGAGACGATGTTGAATCCCTCCCTCTCCTGATTCAATTCATAATCAAAACAGGGCCTATTGAGAAAATTTGGAACAAAGACTAAGGTTTCGAAATATCTTATTATAAACAGTCTATCCTCAACCGTGCTAAATTCAACCCAAATATGTTAGCACTTCCCTTGTGACTAATTTATTTTATTTTATCACCTGCTCTTGCAGTCAATGCCATAGCGATTGTAATCTTGTCTCAGGGAAAGTGTGGAATGAGCAACTGCATTACGGGTTATCTCATTGCGATGGCAGTAGCAGATCTATTGCTCATTATCATCGAGGTCATATCGAGACAAATTAATGCTTATTATTTCCCATTATGTTTCTTGGGCATCACTCCTGTCTGTAGCATTCTCTGCGTCCTCAGTTGTGCAGCCACAGATTGTTTGGTCTGGTTCACTGTCACTTTCTGCTTTGATCGTTTTGTACTTATCTGCTGCCAGAAGATGAAAACTAAATATTGTACTGCGAAAACCGCAGCTTTGGTTCAAGCAGTGACATTCATTCTATTGCTAATGCAAAACAGTCCTTCCAACTTTGTGTTTGAACCTTCAGAATTAATTGGCAAAGAACCATGGTTGCGTTCTGTAAAACCTAGTTGTTTTACTGAGCCTGGGTGAGTGGTATTTTCTCGATTCGATGCAATTTTAACGCCAATACCCTCATTTGTGTTAATGACATTTTTCAACTGACAGTCAAACACATTTTATTGAAAAGTCGAGTCCGCAAATGACTGAGAAGTGTCAATAAGGGCATGAATCCCAGTGACCCAGAAATGCAGAACAGAAAGAAATCTGTGATTTTGCTCTTTGCTATTTCTGGAAATGTCATAATTTTGTAGCTTGTATATGTGTTAAAAATTTTTAATGCTGTATATTATTTGAACGATAATTCGGCTTATATTTTCGAAAAGATTGGGTTTCTGCTGCAGAACATCAATTGCTGCACAAACACTTTTAGTTACATGGCAACTCAATCCAAGTTCAGAGACCATTTGCAGAACACTGTGAAATGTCGATTCACGCCAATTACTCTGTTAACTAATAGGCAGAAAATATGTTAGCGTCCTTTTGTGGTGGCGCTACGGCTGAGAAAGGAGACAGAGCATCAATCCAACCTTCTCCCGAAGTATCTCGTAACATCTTTGAAGTAAATGTCGCAGCAAAAGTTATCTGAGGACAGAGCAGCAGTGAGTCTGAGTGATTTTATTGCATTTACCATAAACCTTATTCAACGATTCACCTTTGGCACTGGTGTCCTGATGGACAAAACGTGTTTTACACCAAATATGAATGGTGGTGATGGGGAATGTAGAGCCGAGTCAGAGAGCGACAGAAGAGATGTTTGGGATAAACTGCCTAACTTACTGATGATTCCAAGGTTTCCTGCAGTCAGTGAATCAATGGATAGGAAACTCTAAGTGAACAGCTCGACAATTGTACTCAGCAGACATAGACTGGAAACCAGAGAACGTGTTCTCTACCCAGTTCTCCATAGTCACGTCCCAGCTCTGCATGGATGCCCGGAGTTCTGTCAACTTAATTGTCCGGATTAGTGATTGGATAATGAATGATATTGAACTCCACAGAGACTCTGTAAAACCCACAACAGAGTTTTTACTGATCTTATTTTCATATCCTGCATGTTCATCTCAATGATCCACACAGCCATAGACAGAGTTATGTCTAATTATCAGTTTGTTATCGTCCCTGAAGATTTAACTCTTTGAAAGATGTGGGAACGAATTCAACGGTTACGGTGTACATTCAGCAATATTGCATTTCTCACTGTCACAACTGATCATTTCCGTCTAATTTGGAAAGCATTCTCAATGTTCCTCAGTAATTCCAAGAATGTCATAAAACTTTCTAGTACAGGTGGAAGCCATTGAACTCATCGCTCCAGGAAGAACTGCACAGGCAGTTCACTCTCCAATTTCGCACATCGAAATATCTCATAGTTGGCTTGTTTGAGTTATCACTTTTGAGTCTATTGAGTTTTTCTTGAGCAGCGAGATCAATAGTGGAACATTTTCTGATTAGCTATCCTGTTTAATTTCATCAAAACACTCCTCAGGAATTAATTTAATGGAAATTCACAGATGGTTCCAAGATAATAGGTGATAGTCTGTAATAGACATTAACAGTCTAACTGCAGCAGTTCAAAAAGGCAGCTTGCCCCACCTTCTCAAGATGGGGGAAACTAGGGATGAGGCAATAAATACAGAGTCATAGAGTAATAGAGTCATAGAGATGTACAGAAGGGAAACAGAGTCTTAAGTCCAACCCTGATTCGGGACAGTCAACATGGCTTCGTGCGTAGGAAATCAGATCTCAGAAACTTGATTGAGTTTTTTGTAGAAGCAACAAAGAAGATTGATGACAACTAATCAATTCCTTTGTCCAATTTGGTTTCAGTGATTTTCGATTGGAACCCGCATTTTGTGTCCAGGTAGCCTTTCTGGCAGTTCAGCAATTACAACGGTCCATGTGCCCCCTAGTGGTCAATGTCTTTGTCCAATTTGTTACCTCATGTTGCCAACAGACGATGGAAATTACATGCTGCTAAGGAAATACAGACCACACATATGACAAGTGTGAATTACGCTCGGTCTTGTCTGAGGCTTGCCCCACCCTATAGTTTGCAACACTTCATTATTCGTGATACCAAAAGCAACCAGAGTCCCAGACCCAATGTGAAAGATAAGAGTGCCACTGACGCTAAATCAGAAAAAAAAATCCTGTGTACACTTCCTGGCTAGCCAGCAACTGGATCCCTGATCCACAGAGCTTCAATCCCAGTCCACTAAAAAAACTTAGAATTTAGATTCGGAAATCGTCACTCGGTGACGTCCTCTGCAAGGTACAAGGGGTCGCAGCAAGAGAAAGCAGTACACCAAGGCTGAAGCCTACTTGGTGGCGCCCGTCTGTCTCTCACCTCTGGGCCATTGTTCGATGATTTCTTCGATGCCTCACAGATTTTACTTAGGGTATTTGATTTTTTCTCAGCAGTGCCAAATTCAGAAATAGATTTAAAATAGCCACAAGACAGTCAGAACTGAACTCTACAACACTCAACAAAAGTTCAACAAGCCTTGTTCTGACAAAATAATCGGTCCTTTTTATAAGGCAAACTGCATGCAGAGTGGCTGAATTTGGAAAAGAGAGAGAGGATCACAGTTCTGAGTCTTTCACAAGTTCGTGCTTACAGAGGAAATAGCAGGAATATTTACACTTAAAACTTATCAATAGCTATCAATAAATGTCACGAGAGGCTTTTCTTCCATTAGACCGATGCATTGAATTACGGTCTGTGTTATTAAATCTGAGGTTGATCACCTTGTCCTCCCAAAACCTGGTGCCACATACCTCATTTCATAATCTCGTCCTTATTGGGGCTAAAGGATGTTGTGGAATGCGTTTATCTGGGTGTAGTCCACATTCCAGAATTAATGTGGACCCAGCCTGAACAAACTCGGCCGAGGTCTACAAAGGTTTCATAATTTACGTGGACACAGCCTACGTCAAGTTCTGCTGCGGCTAGCAATGCTTTAACCTTTGTTGTAGTCTTCACTTGTGTTGTGTCAGGCAGCTCTGGGGTCATACAAAGGACAGTTAATGTATTTGTAACAACCCGGTGTTGGCCAGTTTTCCCATCATGCAGCTATCTGTTTCACCCCATTGCACAGGCCCACTGAGCCAGCTGCATCATTCGTCATAAGGACCATGTGACACAGGAGGATCAGTGGGTTATTATGCCCATTTGGTTTGCAGCATCATAAAACCATCAGACATTGCAACAGAAATTAGGCCATTCAGCCCATCTAGTCTGCTCTCCCATTCAATCATGGCGGAGAACTTTCTCATCCTCATTCTCCTGCTTTCTCCCATAACTTCTGATCCTCTTGAGGCTGAAGGCAATATCTATCTCCGTCTTAAATATATTAAAATACCTGGCGTCAACAGCCTTCGGTGGTAACTAATTCCATACATTCTCAACTCTCTGGCTGAAGAAGTTTCTCTTTATCTTTGTTCAAAATGGTCTTCCCTTTATTCTAAGGCAGGGCCCTTGTGTCCTAGTGTCTATTTCCAATGGAGACACCTTACCAACATCTCCTCTGTCCAGACCATTCAGCATTCTGTAAGTTTCAAACTGCATCGAGCATGAACCCAGAGTCCTCAAACGTTCCTCATTTGTTCAGCTTTTTATTCCTCGGACCATTTCGTGAACCTTCTCTTAACACGTTCCAGGGCCAATATATCCTTCCTGAGATTTGAGCCCAAAAATGCGCACAATACGCCGAATGTCGTCTGACCAGAATCGTTTGAAGCCTGACAGGTACATCTCTGTTTTTATAGTCCTCTCCAAAGAAATGTTAGCAATGCATTTACCTCCCTAAATACTGACCCAAACTGCAAGTTTAACTTGAGCGAATCCTGGACTAGAACCCCCAAGTTTCTTTGCATATCAACTCCTACATTTTCTCCCTATTTGGAAAATAGTCCATGACTCTATTCCTCCTTCGAAAGGGAATGACTTCAAACCTTCCGTGTTGCACTCCATCTGCCACTTCTTTGCCAACTCTACTAACCTGGCCAAATTCTTCTGCAGCCACCTTACCTCCGCAATTCTGCTTGTCCTTCTACCTATCGTTATGCATGGGCAAACTTAGCCAGAATTCCCTCAGTTTTTTCATTTAAATCATTAGTGTGCAGAAAGCAAACTGTGGTTGCAACACTGATCATTGCGAACAAGCTGGCACTGAACTTGGAACCAGAAAAGACAATGGCAAAACACAAACATCCCTGTCAAGCATGTCCTCCTTGCCAATATCTGGAGATTAATGCTGAAATTGGGAGAGCTGTCTCACAGACTAGTCAAGCAACAGCCTGACACTGTCATTTGTACAGCGTTATACATTACAGTTTACCTGCCAGACGCTACCATTACCATTCCTAGATATCTCCTGTCTCAGTGGCAGTACACAATCTGGAGTGATGGCGACACAGTGGTATATAGAGGCGAGAGAGTTGCCCTGGGAGTCCTTGACATCAGCTCCGGACCCAATGAAGTCTCATAGCTTCAGTTAAATGTGAAATAAAAACCTCTTGTTGTTTCACACATATGGCTGATGAATCAGTACTCCTTCGGCTGCTGAATCCTCCATGTTGAACAACAGTGCAGGAAGCACTGAGCGTGGCAAGGACACAAAATGGACTCTGAGTGGGGGATTTCAATGTCCACCACAAAAGGTGGCTCGGCAGCAGCATTACTGATCGAGTTGGTCTTGTAATAAAGAATACAGCTGGACTGAATCTATGGCATGGGTGAAGGAAACAGAAATAGTTGATAGTAAGATCTCATCCTTACCAATCTGGCGGCTGCAGAAGCATCTGTTTATGAATGTATTCGTAAAAGTGGCCACCACACTGTCCTTGTGGAAACAAAGACCTGCCTTCACATTGAGAATAACCTCCATCATTTTGTATAGCACAATCACCATGTTAAATAAGACAGACTTTGAACCGATGTAGCAGCTCAAAAATGGGCATCCATGAGGCACTGTGGGACATGAACAGCAGCAGAATTGTACTCCAGCTCAATCCGTAACTTCATGGCCTGCCATATCTCCCACTCAGCCATTACCATCATACCATCAAACCATCAAACCAGGGGAGCAAACTTTGTTCAATGAAGAGCGCAGGAGGGCATGCCAGAAACAGTATCAGGTTCCTGAAGAAGGGCTCATGCTCCTTGGATGCTGCCTGACCTGATGCGCTTTTCCAGCAGCACACTTTCAGCACAGTATCAGGTAAACCTAAAAATGAAGTGTCAACCTGGTGAAGCTACCAATCAAGATTACTTGCATGCCAATTGGCATAAACAGGATGTTATGGACAGAGCTAGGAGATCCCACAACCAAAGGATCAGATCTACGCACTATAGTCCTTCCACATCCAATCGTGAATGGTGGGGGACAATTAGACAAGACCCTGGAAGAGGAAGCTCCACAAATATCCACATCCTCAATGTTGGAGGAGCCCAGCACATCAGTGCAAAAAAAAGGCTGTCGCGTCAAGCAGCACCTGCTCATAATAACCTGTTCAATAATGCCCAGTTTGGTTTTCACCATGGCCACTCCGCTCCTGAAATCATTACAGTCTAGATTCACACATGGACAAACGAGTTGATTTCCAGAGGGGAGGTGAGAGTGACAGCCGTCGACATCAAGGCAGCATTTCACAGAGTAAGGCACCAAGGATCACTGGCAAAACTGGAATCAATGGGTATCAGGAGGCAAACACTCCACTGGTTAGAGTCATACCTGGCACACAGGATGATCGCATTGGTTGTGGAGGGTCAGTCATCTCAGCTCCAGGACATCTCAACAGGAATCCCTTAGGGTAGTGTCCGAGGCGCAACAATCTTCAGCTGCATCATCAATGACCTTCTCTCTGTCATGAGGCCAGAAGTAGCGATGTTCAGCGATGATTACACAGTGTTCAGTACCATTCACGACTCTACAGATATTGAAGCAGTCCGTGCTCAAATGCGACAAGATAGGGACACTATCCAGGCGTGGGCTGCAAAGTGCCCACGAACACTCACGCTACACAGATGCGAGACAATGACCATCACCAATACGAGACTCTAGAATTACTGCCCCTAGACATCCAACAGTATTACCATCACTGAATCACCGACTGTCAACATCCGTGGAGTTAACATTGACCAAACACTCACCTGGACTCACCACATAAACATACTGGCTACAAGACCAGTTCAAAGACACACGATACTGTAAAGAGTAACACCCCACCTAGTACCCCAAAGTTTATTCACCATCTGCAAGGCACAAGTAAGGAGTGTTATGAATACTCCCCTCTGGCCTAGATGGTTATAAGTCCAACAACACTCAAGAAGCTTGACACAATTCAGGGCAAAGCAACCCGCTTGATTGGCACCACACCTACAAACATTTAACCCCTTCACCACTGCCACTGGGTAACAGCAATGTGTGCTATCTGCAAGATGCACTGAAGAAGTTCACCAAAGATCCTTAGACTGCACTTCCCAAAACCATGACCACTTCCACCTAGAAGGACAAGGGCAGCATATGCTTGGAAACACCATCACTTGCAAGTTCCCCTCCAAGCCACTCACCATGCTGATTTAGAAATACACTACCGTTGCTTCACAGTTGTTCGGTCAAAATCCTGGAAATCCCTCACTACCGGCATTATGGGTTCACCCACAGCAAGTGGACTACCACGAATCAAGAAGACAGGTCATCACCACCTACTGAAGGGCAAATAGGGATGGACCATCGATGCTGGCTAGCCAGCGATGCCCAAGTCCCGCAAATGAATAAAATAAACCCACTAAACACCAGCTCCCATCCTGAGAAGGGCCCTTATAACTACACTCTCTGCTTTCTGCCAGACAGCCAATCATCTCGCCATAGAACATACATAACACAGATCATTATAGTGCAGTACAGGCTTTTCCACCCTCGATCTGTCATACCAATATGAAGCCCATCTAACCTACAAGGTAGCACCTTGCCTCAAACACCATGGATCCTTGTCTTACTCAGTAGCTTCCTGTGCAGCCCTGTTAGCTGACCAAATAATATTTCTTTTTAACCAAGATAACAGTCTTTAAAATTAAACCAGTGTCACGAATGTGCTGCTGGAAAAGCACAGCCGGTCAAGCAGCATCCAAGGAGCAGGAGAATCAATGTTTCGGGCATAAGCCCTTCATTAGGAAAGAAGTTGAACCAAGTACTTAAGTACCAAAAGCTTATTAAATTTAATTCTGATGATTTTGAAAACATAGTTCAATCCTATTGTAAGGAATATTGATATGTTACGACGGGTATAAAAGAAGGGGGCAGTTGAACTTTAACCCCAGTCCCAGCTGACATCAACCAGAGATAACTGCCCTCAGGTCTTGAGAGTCGAGAGTGTGGTGCTGGAAAAACACAGTCGGTCAGGCAGCATCAGAGGAGCGGGAGAATCGACGGTTCAGGCATAAGCCTTTCAGTCAGGAATGAGGCTTGTTAGCTAAGGCGGCTGAGAGATAAATGGAAGGGATGGGGCTGGGGGAGAAGGTAGCCGGGAATTCAAAATGTAGATGAAGGTAGGCTTGAAGGTGATAGGTCGGAGAGGAGGAAAAAGAGGATAGTTGGGGTGCGAGATGGACAGGTAAGACAGGTCAGAAGGTGGTGCCGAGTTGGAAGATTGTATATGGAATAAGGTGGGGGAGGGGCCATAGCTCCTGAGGGAGAATTGCTGGCTCTCTCATCCTCATCTATATATTCAGGAAAGAACCATTGAAATAACTAAGGGACAACACATAGAGAAGGCATTCCTGATGGAAAACTAGTTGTGGACAGGAAAGATCATTCCAGAAGACACGAACCTGGTTGTAATTTCGAGAGACTTTTTTTGTTATGTGGGTGGGACATGTTTTTCTTTATTTGAATCTTGCTTTAGTCAGGAAAAGTTAGC
Source organism: Hemiscyllium ocellatum (assembly GCF_020745735.1). Classification (NCBI taxonomy): domain Eukaryota; kingdom Metazoa; phylum Chordata; class Chondrichthyes; order Orectolobiformes; family Hemiscylliidae; genus Hemiscyllium; species Hemiscyllium ocellatum. Next base: position 3,622,762 of record NC_083440.1, on the reverse strand, counting down.
AGTTCTGAGGAATTTATTTGTTTTGTGAATGAATTAGTTAATTTGTTCAATGCTCAAATTCGATGAATGAGTTGGTACGTGTTGATTTTAAAACGAGTGCCAGGGATTTAGTTTCTTTAGCCAATAGATTTGCTGAAACGCAGGTTATACCACTTTTAGCAATCCTTTTACAGATTATAGGGCAAGGTGATCCTTTTTGGGTTTGTCGGGTTTCGTCCTCAAAGGGGGTCAACCTCCGTTTTATAACCAATCCCATCTGCCTATACTTGATCCATTTCCTCCCTGTTCGTGCGTCTGTCTTCAAAGCATTTCAATCGTACCTGTTTCGAATATCTCCCGGCAGCACATTCCAGACCCCTCCTTCATTCTGTGTGAAAAACGCTTCCTCACGAATCTCCCTTAAACATTTCGCCTCATGCCTTAAATCAGTGCCCTCTAGTATTTGACATTTCGACAGTGAGAAGAAAAGTCTGATGATCAACCCTATCTACGCCTCTCATACGTTGCTATCAGGTCTTCCCCTAGCTTCCGATTCTCTAGCAAAAACAATTTACCTTTATCCATTATCTCCTTATAGCTAATTCACTCCAATTCAGGCAACAATCCTTGCAAACCTCGAATGCACCCTCTCCAATGTCTCTATCCTTCTTTTAGCATCATGACCAACATCACACATACTACTCCAAATGTGGCATAACTGAAGTCTTATACAGCTACAATATGACATGCCAAATTGGCCACTCAATACCACAACAGATGAAGACATGCATGCTCTATGACTTTCTTTAAACCACCTTACTAACTGGCGTCACCACTTTCAGAAAACAATGGACTGTCACCCCAAGATCCCCTTTGCGTCACTGCTCCTCAGGGTCCTACCATTTACTGTATGCTTCCCACAAACGCTTGAGATCTCAAATGTATCACCTCACACATTTCCAAATTAAACTCCATCTGCTATTTCTCTGCCCAGATTTCCAATTGATCTGCATCCTGCTGCATCCACTGAAATGAGAATAGTTCTGATGAAGGGTCACCAGATTTGAAACATTAACTCTGCTTTCTTCCCACAGAAAATGCCAGACCTGTTGTGTTTCTCCAGCAATTTCTATTTTTCTTTCAGTTTCTCAGCATCCGTTTCTTTGTTGTAACTTAGTGTGTCATTTGATCATTTTCTTCACTATCCACAGATTCTGCAACTTTCATGTCGGCTGCCAATTTACTAATCCCCGACAATTTTTATCTGAGATGTATTTGTGAACAACAGAGACAAGCACACAAATTTTTTTGCAACACTGCGCTCACAGCCCTCCAATCTATTTAAAAAAAATACCGTTCCACTAGTACCCTCTGTCTCCAACTTCCCTTTGATCCAATCCAGCTTAATCCTCTGGATCTTCTTGTTAAATGCTTTATTGAAGTCAATGTAGACAACATCCACTGCTCTACTTTCATAAATCAGCCTAATCACTTCCTCACAGCTCTCAAAAAATTTTGTGAGACAAGACTTCCCTCACACATCGTGAAGCTGACTATCCCTCATAAGGTAAAAAATGAGGTCTGCAGATGCTGGAGATCACAGTTGAAAATGCGTTGCTGGTTAAAGCACAGCAGGTCAGGCAGCATCCAAGGAATAGGAAATTCGACGTTTCGGGCATAAGCCCTTCATCAGGTGAAGGGCCTGATGAAGGGCTTATGCCCGAAACGTCGAATTTCCTATTTCTTGGATGCTGCCTGGCCTGCTGTGCTTTAACCAGCAACGCATTATCCCTCATAAGCCCATTGTTTTCTAAATGCAAATAATTTCTGTCGCTAAAGATTTTCTCCAGTAATTTCCCTACCACTGATGTAAGGCTTACTAGACTATAAATTCCTGGATTATCCCATTACCTTTGTTAGACAAAGGAACAACATTGACTATTCTTTCGTCTTCTGGGACTTCACGTATGGCTGAATACAATCGAAGTGTCACAGAAACCTCCAGCATCGCTTCCTTCAGAAGTCTGGGTTACACACCAGGAACGTATGTGCCTTAATGTTTTCGCAAAAAACCCAACACCTCTTCTGGCCAAAGATGGCATAATGCGGGAAAATGTCAAATTTCTCATTTTTGAAAGGAGTGCAGAGTATTATTCAACTGGAGGTAAACTTGTGCAGGACACACAGAAAGCTAACACCAATGGGCAGCAAGATAAAAGGAGGGGTCATAGAATGAGTTGGTACTTATTTCCAGGTGGTTGCAGTGTAAGAGGTGGGAAGTCTTGCTGCAGCTGTGCAAGGTGCTGGGGAGACCACATGCTGAGTATTGTGAGCAAATTCGGTCCTTTCATGAAGGAAAAGTATTATTCCATTGGATGCACGTCACCAAGATGATCCTTGGATGGAGGGATTGTCTCAGGAGCAAAGGATAAACAGGTTGGGTCTGTACTCAAAGTGGTTTATGAGAATGGGAGGTGATCTCACTGAAACAGAGCGGGATCTGACAGAGTCAATACTGGGCGAATGCTTCCCAACATGGAAGAGTCCAGTGCTAGAGGGCACAGCTTCAGACTAAAGGGGCACCAATTTCAGACTGAGACAGGGAGGAATTTCTTTGCTTAAAGGGTTACGAGTTAGTTGCACATTAACCATGCAGTCAACATTCTCATTTATTGTTGATGGCCACTCAAAATGGTTGGCCGTGTATAAAGTACATTTTTTCAAAAACGAGGACGACAATAGAAAAGCTGCTGACGTCTTTTGCAATACATGGTCTCGGAGGAATTGACCTACTGTGAGAAGCGATAGGACAGAAGGACCGGTGTACGTTCCCAGACAGAGAGGCAGAGGAATGTCGTTAACCTACTGAGGACGGCCAAGTGGATTTAATATAATTGGAGTTCCCTGATTGGTGATCTGCTAACCTCCAATCAAGAGTCCTGGCTGTCATGTGAACAGGAGCGTCCGAAGTATGAGAGCTGGCTGTGAGGAAGTCAGACCAGTGTCAAGTACTGTGTCAGTGTAAATGAAGTGTGATTAGGTGACGGGATGCCAGCCTTCATGTATCTCTGTGACTGTGTCGATGTCCAACCAGGCCTCTGTTGCTTTAGCAGTAATTCTCTCCCTCTCCCTCTCTGTCTCTCTCGATGTATCTCACGCTCTCTTTCTTTGCCTCTTGCGTACAAGACGACATAATGTTAATCTTATTTGGATGTGTGTCTCCATATGTGCCTCTGTATCTGCGTTGTATGTGTGCGTGTGTGCGTGTGCCCATCTCTCCATGCAATGCGATTGACTTTATCCTGATAAACGTGAATGAACTAATTTAAGCGTGGTGAATCAAAAGCTCAGAGACCAATCCGCCCCATCATTTCGCTCCCCTTCTTGTGTTTAAAGAGATACAATGTCACCCTCTTCTGGATTAGCTACGCCACTGCAGAAGCAGTTGATTATCTTTGGAGACAGTATCAAAATCTGTGAATTACTGACATTGAACGATTGCTTCCTTCTTCATAGTAAGTCTATGGCGATGCAGCACAGTTGTGTTCAATCCCTTGCGATGTTATCGTTAAGATGTAAAGATAGGAAATGCATATCCCAAAAACTGGCTTCTAAGGGGTGGACGCTTGGAAATTGTTTCCATCAGGCAGGGAGACTATGACCCCCGGCACAACCTTAAAATTAGAGGGAATCAATTTAAAACGGAAGTTAGGAGACATTTTTGCAGCCAGAGAGTGGTAGGCCTGTGGAATTCATTGCCACGGAGCGCTGTGGAGGTTGGGACGTTGGGTGTCTTCAAGGCAAAGATTGAGAAATTCATAATCTCGTTAGGAATTAAGGTTTACGAGGAGAGTGTGGGTAAGTGGAATTGAAACGCCGATCAGCCACGAATAAATGGCGGTGTGGACTCGTTGGGCCAAATGGCCTTGCTTCCACTCCTATGTCTTATGGTTTTGCGGTCTAAAACAGGTCTTAATCTCTCTGACTTTGAATATCACTTTGAACATGTGACAGAACATCAGAAAACAATGGCAGCTGCAAAGTTCACCCTGTCTCCTCAAAAAACGTTTCCTAGGGAGATCGACTCAATATCAATAATATCAGCAATATTGCGCAAAAACAAATTGTTTTCACATTGGAGAGAGAATGCAATATTTCTCCACATGCGCATATTCCACACTGAGGGGCCTCAGTACAATTAGAATGTTCTCCACACCAGCATGTGTGTGTGTGAGAGTGTGTGTTTGTGTGTGTGTGTGTGTGTGTGTGTGTGTGTATGTTAATAGTGCCGTCAGTTTGGATGGTACTGTGAGCTGCTGTCCTCCCTCTCTCCCTGTCTGAACGAATCCAAGGGGTTTCCCCCTCCACCACAGTGCGGTGGCTTCTGGTGGCCAGCAGATGCGAGCATTTTATCACTTTCAACATAAAGGGAGCTAAATTGCACGATGTTGACTCTCATACCCATGGCAGGAAATTTCTCATTGGAGAGCATTGGCGAGGCAATCCACTCAGATGCTGATAAAACAGGGAGCCCAACAACTTGCTATCATTTATTTGGTGGATGGGTTCTCATAACATCATGTGATCACCTGCCACAATTTCCCAATATGAAACCGTTATCGTTGACTATTTGTGACATTAGCATGTGGTCTGTCGAATTGCAACTCTGGAGTGAGTCCATGCATTTTATCGTGGGGCACGTTCTCATATACTATTACACTTAATTTAATCATAAACCTCCTAAGTCTTAGATTTTGATGGCTATTTATGGGAGGTTCTAATCTGATTGTAACAATCAGGTGGGAAATTCTATTCCCCTGGACAATTCCTTTGGATTGTGCTACGATGGGTTCCCAGATCAAGTCTCTCTCTGGGCTGTGATAAATAACCTCTGTCAGGATTGTGATGGAATACTCCCCACTTGCTTTGGATCGGGGAAGCTCCAGTAGCACTTAAGAAGCTTGATACCATTCAAGACAAAGCAGCCCTCACTTGATTGCGACCACATCCACAAATATCCACTCCTTCCACCACAGACACATAGGAGCAGCAGTGCATACTGTCTACATGATGCAGTGCAAATATTCAGCAAATATCCTGAGACAACAACTACTGAACCCACGACTACTTCCATCCAGAAAGGCAAGGGATGCACCTACACGTGAACACTACACACCTGCAAATTGCTCGCTGAGCCACTCACCATCTCGACTTGGAAATATAATACCATAACTCACTGTTGCTGGGTCAAGATCCAAGAATTGCTACTCTCTCAAAATTTTGGTCGATGTGTATCCCGTGGACTGCAGTGTTTCAAAAAGGCAGCTCAATACCAACTTCGCAAGGGAGGGCATTTAGGGGTGGGTAATAAATGTTGACCCATCCAGCAACTCCCACATTCCACGAGTGATTTTTTTTTAAATCATTCCGTGGTCTGGAAAAAAAGAACCCACCTGTGGGTATTACTGAGGAGTTTTATTTATTCATAGCGCAAGGAATTTTTGCAACCAGGTCGTTTAGTGCGTTAGTGATTTTTGCCCTGAACCTAGACAATGTCGCTACATAAATAAATGTGTTTGTGCAACAACTTAGCCTCTGCAGCATGAAACCAATGATACCGAAGTGGTATAGAAAGGGTGGGTAATCGTCAGGATTGATTCCTTGAATGACATAAAGTAAGAAATCTGCAACATTGATTAACCACAGGAAGATGAAACTCCCAGATATGGTGAAGAGCAAAATCACAGACTTCCTTCTGCTCTCCATCTCTGGGTCTCTGCGATCCTCTCCATTGCTGTCACCCTTCAGTCTCTTCCGGACTCGACTTGTCACCACAATGTGCCTGACTGTCACAGCATTGAGCAAGATAATTAAAACGAATGGCAGTAAAGGGGTTAAGACCACATCAAGCGAATCTAATGCCACCCACCAAGTCTCAGTATAGTAACTTGACTTTGTTTCACAGTAGAATGGCACATTGTTGATTATCACCCAAGGTTTATATGCAAAATAGAAAGGGATGTTTTTCAAACAGAACAGGAAGCAGGTTGTTGCGAGAACTGCAGTCGCCGTTTTCTCAGTGCAATATTTTGCTTTCAGCTTCTGACAGCAGATGGTCACAAATCTGTCAAAGGAGAAAGCGACCGTGAACCAGACAGAACAGTCTCTTGCTGCACGAAACAGGGCCCCAATAACACTACACACTGGAGTGAGGGACAGGAAAGATCGTGGGTAATAATAAAAGCGAAAACTCGTCAGTATAATGTCAGTGATAATGACCATCAGATCGGAAGCGGCCATAACCACCAGGTAGCGAGTAGTGCAAGGGGAAACACCACACTTTCCCTGGGAAAGGAGAGCAATCGCCAGCATATTAACTGCGGAAGAAAATTGGAAAAGAACTAATGAAATTCTGATCAGTTATTGTCCCTGCCTGTTCCATAGAGCAAGAATACCAATTTACCAAAACTATCTGGCACACCCCGTAAGTGCAAGTGATTGAATTTGAGTTAGGTTGAAATGAATGTTTCTGCACCATCCTCACATTGTCCTCCAAGACAATCACTCTAGACATTGCGGAATTTAGCCAGAGACTGACCTCAAATCCCACCTCGGCGAGCAGGAGACCTGAGATTTGTTTGACTTTAAGGTGACTGTTTGAGTGAATGTAACAGATTACTTCAGTTCCTGGCTCCCAATCTGGCAGGTGCAGAAATCTATTACCAATCTTGCTCTCAACGCAGTCATAAGACTGGCGATTGGACTGTCAATAAACTAAATTTACCCCTTCTCCATGTTTCAAGTGATCTACTCTTCACATTGGACCAAATCCTGATTGGAGCCGCAACAGGAAAAGGAAACATGTCCAAAGCAAAATCGGACGTTGCTGTAAAATCTCAACAGTTCTGCACGCATCTGTGAAGAATAATCACCGTTAGCATTTCGGGTCCATTGACCCTTCCTCAGAACCAGATCCGATACGTTAATTCTGATTTATCTTCACAGATGCTGCCAGACCTGACGAGCATTTCCAGCAAAATCTGCTTCTATTTCTAATTTATAGCATTCACAGTTCTTTCGAATTTTATTCAGGACAAGGGTAATCAGAACGTACACAAGATTTCAAAACTACACCATTTATCTTACTCAAGTTAGATTCAGTTAAATTCCCTACAGTATGGGAACAGACCCTTAGGCCCAACTAGTTCACACCGACACTCCGAAGAGTAACCCCCCTAGACATATTTCCCCTCGGTGCTGCCCAAGTGCCTCCAGGGCTCGCTCAGTGACAACGTGTGAGTGTTAGCACTGCTGTGATATTTACATTGATAATCTGTACATGACAAATGTACAGGGATCAGCAGGGAAGTCTGCCAAGATTTGCTTTCTCTGAACAGCGATGTTGGGACTGTTTATCATTGGATAGTTGTGCCGACAGTGCTGCTCAGTGAATTGCTATCACAGTTCTGGTTTCTGGATAAGGCTGACCACTCAGTGAGCTGGAAAAAAATTCTTCAAATGGTAAAGACAGAGAGCAGCTCAGCAGCAGATTAAAACTAGTCTAATTATAATTTTACCATACCAGGGATGCCAATAAAAGCAAGGATGGTGTCGAATATCTTCTCCACGTGTTCAATTAGTCGAAGCATTTTTCTCGAAGCGAGGTGTCTGTCTCTTCAAAGACAATCTCCTTGTTTGAAATTCTGAGCTTATGCATTCCCAGAGTCGCTGCTTTATACAGTGTGGAAGCTCCTTGGGGAGGTCGAGTTCCAGAATTGCTCAGCTTTGTTGCTATTTTCAAATTTCTGTAAATGAACAAACTAATTACAGTATCAAGCTGAATTCCAAATATGGAGCAGCGTTGTCGTTCATACATCACAATGCAAGAACAAAAACAGAATCTGGAATCTGCCAGCAATAATGCTATCCAATCAAATACCATGAGCTCCATCTCACAAATTCTTTAAACGATGCAACATCGAGGTAGTTTATTCTGATTGTGAACATATGCCTCATAGCTGTCCTTCAGCCCTCAGGGTAGGAGCTGCTTCGTCTTTGCAAAAGCACATTCCATTCATTCATTGAAACGTGATTCTTCAGTCACACTGAATGTGGGCATTATTGCCGAAAATTCTGCAGCTTTGCAAAAAGAGTCAGAGAGTCATACAGCCTGGAAGCAGCCATATTGGCCGAATTTGCCCATGCCAATAAGAAATCCTAAACTGAACTACTCCTATTTACCTGCATTTAGCCCAAAACTGGCTAAACCTTTCCTATCCGTGCACCTGTCAGACTATATTTTAAATATTATAATTTCAGCAGCCTCCACCACATCCTCTGGCAGCTCATTTCATTACAGCACCACACTCTGTGTGAAAACATTGCACCTCAGGTCCTTTTTAACTCTTTCATCTCTCACCATAAAACTATGTCCTCCAGTTTTGGACTCCCCTACCCTGGGGAAAAGACCTGGGCTAATCACCTTATTTCTCCTCGTGGTTTGATCATTGTCTATATGGTCACCCCTCAGCCTCCAGCGCTATATAGAGAAAACTCCCAGTCTATCTACTTATCACTCAAACGCTCCAATCCCGGTGACATCCTTGTAAATCTTTATGTAAAACCAACTTCTGCACTCAATGCTGTGACCAATGAAGGCAAGTGTGCTATAAGCCTTCCTCGCCGTCCTGTCTAAATGTGACAACACACTCAGTGAACTTTATACTGCCTAGTGGTGGCTATTGCTCATGGATAACTAATAGATTTTCTGAAAGCAAAGTAAAAACAGTCACGTGTTTTTTTTTAAACGAGCGTACTCAGAAGCTGCTAGTTGTTGGTAATTATTTTGTGATGTATTGTTCAGATTGTCACACAATCAATTCTCTGAGGTTGAAAAGTTTGGAATGAATGTGCATTACTTACCAATCCGATTGGAAAATTGCAGAAATCATAATAAAATGTGATCTGACTTTTTGAAGCAATTTCCCTCTTAGGAGTCTCAAGTCATTGGCAGTGTAACACTGTTAATATTTATCATATCAATTTCATGCCAGGCAAACATTACGAGGGCAATATCCATCAGATTCAAAATGCCAGACGATGCAGTGTCATCGATATTATCTTTATACATAAAGATCCATTCTGTTATGCCTCAATGTTCTTCCTCCTAGAAGGTCAGTCGCAGAATATACATGGGAACACCACATCCTGTAATCGTGCTCCAAGTAATGCATCATCAAAATTGGAAATATATTGCCGTTCCTTCACGGTCACTCGGTCAAAATTCTGTCATTTTCTCCCTACGGGACATTATAGGTCTACTTATGGCATATGGACTGCAGCGGTTCAAGAGGGCAGCTTACCAACATCTTCTGAAGTCGCAACTGGGGACAGGATAATAACAACGTCCATGACCCACGAATGAATAAAATGCACCATGTAATTTTCTTCCCACTCCATAAGAGTCAGATTATTTTCTCTTTGGTCTATCTCCCAAAGTGTTTTCTACCCAATAAATACTTAACCTTAAATATTGCTGTATGACTGGCAACAGCTTTGTTCCAGCTTTCTGTATTCAGCCTCGAGGATTCTGAGATAACATTAATTATGGTGCAATATTAAGGGAAAGAAATGTCCTATTTCACATTAAGGACAGCAATGCCCTCATCATATTATCACAAGGTTCCTAATTCAGAGATCTACGAAATGTTCTGTATTTGACTCCTGCCATGATAGGCCGAGGGATCTGAACACAACACAAATCAAAATTAATTGTCCAACGATGATCATGAAAGCATTGTCGAATGTTCTGCAACATTAAGGTTCACATGCCTCAAAAGCGACTTTTCAGCAAAATCATAAATCAGTTCTCCCTCATTCCACAACACCAAACCTTTAATGCATTCCATTGTGTTCAGATCTACGTTAATTAAATGTGTTTGGAAGTGTGTTGGCGCTAATGTCAATGCCTGGGATCACCATATTACCTCTCTCTCTCTCTCCCCCTCCCAATCTCAAACAGAAGTATATATCAAATCATTGTAATTCCTACACGAGCAAAGTCATTCTGGCAATGTCACTACACATTGACAACATGCTTCAGTTTTGTAAACATGTCCAATCTATTTGTACTTAATCACACTGCTTTAATCTTCCTTGTGGAGAACAAAATGCATGCAGGTCTCTTCACCCTTACACCAGTAATTTATCAAATATCCACAAACGTGATTTACGACTCACATGTCTGTGCTGCTAATACTTATGAACTCACGTTTCCAAACAACAATTACGTTTATCACTCATTGTGACTTTGAAAAATTGCCTCAACATTGATATTAACATAAATGATCTGGAACACCAGGGTGTTTACTCTCACAATTAATTTACACAGTGGGAATTTTTGCATTCCACATTTGTACCCAAGGAGTAATGAAAAACTTTGAACCCCGCTATCTCCTCCATTCCACCCCACAGCGACCCTCACATGCCATATTCAGGTGGACCAAAGTTTGAGCCAGAGTGCACTTTGCAGAATTGATTGCGGGAGCATGTTTGGTCACTTATTGAAATTGATTTCAGTCTCTGGGTGTCGAGTTGGTGTCACTGGAGATTACACCACGTGTATTAATAAGGCATTCCTGTCTATATGTTAGTCCATAGCCTCACTGAGGACATCGTCTCTTGCACTAGCATGGATCAGCACCTTGACAGAAGAGACGAGAAACTACATTCTGAAAGCAGCAGTTACATTTTTTCAAAGCAGGAGCAGGACGAGAGAACAACAGACTGGGATGTTACGAAGCTGAGCCGGAACTTGTACGAAGTTCTTTACTACCTTAATCGAGAATTACCTCGATTGAAACTAATGTTTCAGATCAGGTTAATGATTTGGATTTTTCAAACTGGTTACTATAACTTCTTGGCGATAGTCTGTACTGTTGGTGAGTTTCTGTGTCCAATTCTGTAATGCAAGTGTAAACCTTCCATTCTGTTCATTTGTCAAATATTGCGAAATCTGGAAAGTGTTAGCTTCAGGTCTGGTTAAAAATTCTAGTCTATATCTTATGACTTGTATGCCTTTCTTGACCATCATCCATCTGAAGCAGAACCCAATGTTTTACAAACTCCAGTCTTGCTTGAGCCCTGAACTCATGATAAATGGAGCTCTCCAGTATCTCAAATCGTTCCCATGGCCACCTCTCTATCATGTCACCCTACTTCACTGTTACCTCACTTCGATGTCTGTACACGCTATCACCTGTTCCAGCATAATTTAGAACATGTCTACCATACTAACCTTATCCTGGTCACACTCCAAGTTCTCATAAATCATAGCACATCCACAGCTCTGCTGTCCACGAGAGAACTACCAACATATTGTTTCCTGAAATCACACACAGACCAACACTGACACTGAGTAAAAATACGGTGCACTTCCTTCAACTATCTGAAGAAAGCTTCTGTCAAGTCTCGATCATTGCTGCAGATTGGACAATTTCCAAACCAAGCTCCCATCAGTCCTTTATTCATTGTGTTTTAGTTTCACCAGAAAGTCTTCATTGTGTCAGTTTCTGAGACGTCATCTGAAAGGATCGTAGCATTGCAGAACTGTCCCCTTAACAATTTGACGCCCTCAGTCCTAACAATGGTATGCAACACATTCCTGAAAACATTCATTGTTTTTGCCACAACTGCTTTTATTTAAGACAGCGAATTGCAGTCTCAACACTCTCTGACTGATGTCGTTGATCCTCATGTCAGTTAGGATGAATTACCCTGTAACTTATACTGTGACCGCAGTCACAAGTATGGCACACCAGGTAATAATGGCAGATGGAATTACCTAAAGGATATCAGTGAATCTACCGGATTTGCAAATGAAACAATCGTGGATTGACACCATTACTCAAAACAGCTTTGTATACCACAGTTATGATATAACAAGACACTGACTTTGTAGTTGAAAACATGAATATGGAATATTAGACTGCATTGATACCGTGAAATTGCAGTGAATTTATCATTAAGTCACCCTCCATCATTTCAGGTGCAGTACATTCACTTTGAAAGTGTCTGTGTAATTATATGAGTGTACAATAAAACGGTGTGAAATTTATGATTGCAGTTGAGTGCTTCAACATTTATGTCTTTGTGTGTGTCACTGCCTCGCCACAGTTCCCTTAGCATCACCAGCCCGTACATATATCTTCATCATCAGCAACCTCTGCCTCTCACTTATTCAGAAATCCTCACATTCTGTTATTGCCACGTAACAAATCACTCCAGTCACTTTTTTTTCACAGACTAGTTTTTTTCCTCCCAAATACATTGGATATGAGGTGTCACCAATGGAGGCATGTATTTGAAAATATTTTTCTGTCCTCAATCAAAATGCTGTCTTTGTCTTCAGACTGAATTCTCTTTGCATTTTCCATCTCCGTAGCTAACATATTGACAATGTTCACTGCGGTTCGAAAAGAATGCGGTCTCTCCAAATGTATCACCCATTACCTGATGGCCATGGCAGTCGCTGATCTATTGGTTCTTATCTTCGATGTCTTGCAGACACAGATTCAAAAGCTATTTCAAAAGCTATTTCAACAAATTATGGCATCCATCAGGCTGTGCAATAACCATGCTGTAGTGCTTTATGCAGTCACTGACTGTTCTGTTTGTTTCACTGTCACTTTTACACTTGATCGATTTGTGGCTCTGTGTTCACAGACTCTGAAAAGAACTTATTGAACTGGTAAAACGTCATCTGTGATTTTGGGGAGTGCGAGTGTGCTGAGCTGTTTGAAGAACATTTCCTGGTATTTTATGTTTTGGGGAGAATGCCAAATGAGACTGGACCCCTGGTTTTGTGATATGCCCCTCACGCATGAGTTTCTCCATAACATGATAACGCCAGGTCTCGCATTTGCTGTGATTTTGCTGCCCAACCTTTTCACCGTCAGGCACGTTTTAGTGAACAGCAGAGCACGAAGGAGACTTATTGTAGTAGTGCAAGCCGCAGAGATCCAGAGATGGAGAATCGAAAAAAAATCAATTATATTACTGTTTGCTATCTCAGCCAATTTCATCCAGTGCTGAGTACTGCATGGACATGAATGTAATTAATGGGCTTTAGGTCAGTACGGATTGATCCATTAGTTTGGGACTTGGTCTATATGCTACAGCTCCTGAGTTGCTTCACAAATACTCTGATTTAGACGGTGACTCAGTCTAAATTCAGACAACATTTAATAAAAATGCTGACCTTTTCCTCCGATAAATGTACCTAATAGATAATTTCATTCAATATTCAATGATATGTCATTTTCTCCTTTTATTTTACATTTCCAAAGCGAGAAACAAGGCTACAACATGTATAAAAGATCTCATAGATTAAGTGATGTTGCAGAGAATGCAAGGACTCACAGAGACGTTAGGACTCTGAAGAACACTGATGGGAAGGAAATGATGACTTTGTCTCGAAATTTGAAGATCACGAAGAATTGTGTCGACAAATATAAAAAAGGTTGCATGAGTAATAAATCTCCGACGAGGCTAACATGGGAATATGTGCAGTCGTAACTACTGGCTGAAATCAACATAATAAAGTATGATTTAACGAAAATAGCTAACGATTAGAGAATTCTGAGATGCATAGGTTCTCTAGTGTGTGAGGGGATGAATCAAAAGGAGACAGTAACTGTGATCATTCTTGTGCAGTAAATCCCTTCCTTCAAATAATAAGTACGTAAATCTGTTGTAATGGAATTCAATATCAGCGCCACAAGTCTTCACTTGGTAAATACTGTAGATTAAATAATTTTATTTGGGTGCACAGTAAGTGCCTTTGTATCAGTAGTGAAACTTCAATGGTTAATGCTCTCGAATAGAGTGAATAAATTGTTCCTGAGATTCAAATTCAGTTAAAGACAGGAGAGTCTCTGCTTCAGCACAGTCATCCTCAATGTAAGAGCTGGGAACACGTTTGCAAATATATTCATTCAGGTCCACACCCCTTCTTCAAAACTGTTTTTTTTTCACAATTATTTCACCATTGCCATCTTGGGATTCCATCAAGCGAACCAAAAGTGAGATTCTTCTTCAGAAGAGGTTTGCAAGGTAATTTGATGATGTATTAAAATCCTCGTTCCCTGCCCAGACAGTACTTGCAGAGCCAATTAACTTTTTCTATTTGGGAGGGCAGGTTTCGGACTGGATAGTGTTACATTGAAACATGAAGATACAATATGGAGCCTAGCTTGCTGCATCCCAGTAACTACAATGCAGTTTTAATGCAGTTTAGAGCTGGACATTTGTCCCATCGACTCTATACTGACCTTCCACAGAACATATCACCCAAAACCATTTACATTGACAACTTTGCATTTCCCAAGCCTGCAAATCCCTGGATGATATGGAAAGTTTATTATGACTAATCCAACTAACCTTTCTATTCTTGTACTGTGGGAGAGAAGACATGCAGACACAGGGAGAATGCACAAACTCCATAGAGTCTGAGGGTGGATTACGAATCCAGGTTACTAGTATTCTGAGGCAGTAGTGCTAACCACTGAGCTACCATGCAGCCAGTGTCTGTGTCCTATTTCTTGATTAGCGGATTGAATAGATGTGGTAAAATGTCATTCGCATTTGTGGGAAGGACAGAGAAGTAGAAGTTGTTGTTTAAAATGCTTGGAAAGTATTGATCATTCTTAACAGGGCGTTGGAGCATTTTTGCAGTCAACTATCAGAAAGTTAACACGATGGTGCAGACAACAGTTAGGCGGATAAATGATATGCTGCCAGTTACTGCCAGGAGATTTTATTACAAATGTGTTGAAGTCCTGCTGTGAAACCCTAGATGTCTGATTTTTCCACTCAGTGAAGATATTAATTTTTTTGATGTTCTCCTTTACACACAGTCGCACAGTCGTAAATACACAGATGCACACTCACTCACAAACTCAGTTGCATTCACAAACATAAATATTCACATAGAGACAAATTCTCAATCAAAAAATTCTCAAGTAGACACACTTCTCAAAAACACAGTCATGCACTCACAACAGCATGCGCTCTCGTACTCTGACACAAGCACAAACATCTCTGACTGCAGAGATTTACACATTTACCATCACACACAGTCACTCAATCACAAATTTCTGGGCCAAATCTACACATCACGCCTACATCTCAGTGGCTGACCTGACGCATTTGTTTGAACTTTGAAACTGTTGTAAGACAAGGCTTCAGCATTAAATTATCTGTGAGAAGTTACTTCATACAGGTCTAAGAATTCGCATCTTTATTAACTAAAAGCTGCAACCTTCAGACAATATTACCCATATCTTCCTTTTGTCCAACAGACTATCATTTGTATGATGCCGGAATTTCCTTTTAAAACATATTTTGACAGATTTTACCACGTACTGAAAGAATTCCAGTCTTAAATTAAAGCCTTCTCTGCTCGTCCACCCGATTTCACATTGGCCTATTTCATAGAATCATAAGATTTACACGGCAGAAGGAGGTATTTTAACCCATCATACGTGTGCAGGTTCCTGAAAGAGTCATCCAGCCAGTCCTGCTCTCCAGTCCATTGACAGTAACCCTCTAACGTAGCTATTTGAAATATATTTGCGGTTTTATTTTGAAACCTCCAATACAATCTGCGTCCAGCACTATCCCAGTCAGTACATTCCAAATCCTAACAATTCTTTGAGTAAAGCCGTTTCTTCTCATGTCACTCATAGCTCACGGGTTGAAAACCTTGAAGTCGTGACCAGTAATTACTGACATACTGAAGATCTAGATCCCAGGCAGGAACTGTCGGTTTTGAGATCGGTCAAAAGAATCAACAGGAGTATGGTCTGTTTAAAACAAGGTTACGAGTTTAAAAATGTAAGGCAGCCTGGCTCAGTTTTGTCCAGCAACTCAGAGGTTATAGCTTCTGTGTCCCGTGGCACAATTGCGCAATTGCATTCAAAAATTAAACATCATTTATAGTTTTTTTTTGAAGAGACAGCACAGCCTTAATTACAAGAAAAGATCAATTAACTGTAATAAAATGACATAATCGACAGCAGGTTAGTCCAATGGTATTTCCTGGTTATTGTTTCTTGTCTTATGTTAATCATTATCATATGCAGGCAGTTCAAGGTCAGTTCGAGTGGTCAATTAGTGTCTTGTGATTCATTTTATGAAAACTCTTTTGGCTGCTTTATCTTTTACTTTAGCAAACTCAACAAAGCAGTGATGCAGGTTCACTCTGTCAAATTTTAAATTGAAGCCATTTTGTTATGTTATTTTAAATTGAAAAACCATTTTGCAGTGAATAAAAACTACATATATTTGTTGCTTCTGATAACAGCTTAAATTCAAATTTTAAATCTTCATCTGCCCACTTTGGTCATTTTATGAACACACCGTATGTATGAAAGTATGGGTCAAACTAATCCAATTCGATTGCAGCTAAAGACTGCCATACTTCCTCTTCCTCCGAAGAGGGACCGGGGCTAGCAACAGTGATTCCTCATCTTCATCTAAGTGGAGAAGAACCATTTTCTGGGTGGAATAAATATTGTCAATAGAAGCTAATATCTCAGCAATAATACACTTATTATTAGCAATACCAACAAAAAAGATTTACTAAAATAGTATCACAATATATAGCCAAATTGATTAACTAGTTGTACCACTGGGAGCAAGGCTTATCAGGGTTGTCCATAGCACAACTGGAATTTAACTGGCACACAACACCTTTACAGGGTATAGACAATTTAGACTTGTTCTGTAAATGAACTGTTCAATCAACTTGATGCAGTTGAACACTGCAATAGTCATTCTTGGTAACATACAGTCTCTCAGCACACAAGGACATCTTTCTGGTATAGTTGGTGCGCAGTCTCTGGTTGCTCAGGATCGTACAGGTAAACGGTCCCTTTTTATGCACCAAGGTTGGCAATGGCAAGTCCACGCAGCAGGACAAGTTCGACCTTTACCATCTACCCCCAGAAAATGTCCAGTCTGATGAACTTGCATTGGTAAAGATGATCACAGGCGGAATGTTTGGCGACATTAGCAGCAGTTGGAGTGGTGAGATGAACATGAAAGGGTCCTTCCCAAGGAGGTTGGAGGCAGCTGAGTGTCCATTGTAATAAAGTATAAACCATTTCCTCCTTGCACAGGCAGCAGCAAAGAAGGGACACAAACTTGTCCAGTAGACATTCTGGTTCGAGTATCGAGGGAGTACCATATCTGAGAGCATAATTTGTGCTCTTCAGCAGGGGCATCCCCCGTGACTACTGTACCTTACACAGGCCTGGCATACCCATCCTTATAGTGCTTCAAACCGGGTTTTGCTGGGGACTGAATGGTACCATAAGCTCCAAAATCGTGGATCATAATAAAAGAGCAATGAAGAGTTAGTGTATATTCGTATATTTTCGTTTTTCTAGGAAGAAAGCCTGTCGATTTCCAACATCAACTCCAAGGTAACATTAGAGAGGTATCAATCTCCAGTGGACACATTTCAACAGTTAAAGCAAAGGACAAACATTTATCCGTGTGGGTTTTGCTGATTTGTGGCCAGTCTCAAATGGGAAACGCTGGGGCATGCATGTTTCCCATTTTCAGGATCCCCTTAGGAAAAGTTTGCCCATCCCTGGTCATCGTGTGGAGTTCATGAGGTAGATTCCGCCCCCAGTGGGTACCTGGTTCCAATCAATCATATCAGAGCTGGCATATGACCTTGGGATCGCGAGGAAGCTGGATATATTTTGTTTTACCTGCAACGTGCATCGTGATTAAGTCCAGTTCTGGCCATCCCAATACTAAACCAACGCTCACTTTATTTGTGACTGGAAATTCCTCGACTGGTTCGTACTGTTAGTCCAGATCATGTCAGGGACTTCAGGTGGAAAACATTGCAAAAGCATAAGGTTAAACAAAGGTAATTGGTCTTCCAGATTATTGTTGAATTGTACGTCACTTCCATCAGACAGATAGGCACATCTTTCAGTATTGTAACACAAGTCATCCGTATTCAGGCTACTCCCAGAATTTCACTGCGTTTACATTCGTATCGCCCTTGGACATATTTAACCTATTAGGCTGGTTTGCTCTCGTGGTCTGGACATGTTTCATTAACATAACTCTAATTTCTGGGATGGGGCCCGGTTTAGGATGGCACAGGTCACTCATCCCCATGATATCAGCTGTGAAGACTGGATGCTTCATTTTCAAAAGGAGGAGAGGTTTGAAACAAGTGGGTTGTTTAAATTAAGGCTAGAGTCAATCAGGAGAAAATAAGGGCTCAGCAGGTATACAAGAACAAATTCTTCATCCTCGAAATAGACTCGGGAATTTTACTGTATTGATGCTTTAACCTTGTTTATATATTCGCCGACCTTAGTAGCCTTACACAATTTCTAATGGCCAGTTTATTTTTTTTTCATGTAAACTTTTGGGAGTTCCATCTGGTATATGAACATTCCCCAATTATATGCAGAATTTCTTCAACTCACCAGTAAGTTAATTTTCCATCCTTTAGTTAATAACGAAACTATGCAACCATGATTCAAATTAACCATGAGGCAATGAGACAGGTCACTGACAACGTTTAAAGAAATAAAACCAAGCGATTCAAACAATTAATTTTGATTTTGTGATTTGTGCTAGCTAACGCAAATGTTAAAATTAATAAATAAAACAATAATTATCTGTAATTAAGGGTGGAAACACAACAATTGACTAAGACATTTTAAAAGTCATCGATAAAAATTGGAAATTCATTTTTTTAGTATTTAATATTTAATATGTAAAATGTATTCAGTTTCTACCTTTGAAATCCACTATAATTACCAGGTTTCAGTGCCTTAATTTAAGTCCAACATTAAATTTATTAAGTGGTCCTGAGCAGTCATTGTTCATTTACAATGTTATGTGTCGTGAAATGACTGGAGTTGCCTTAAAAGATCTTGTTTACTCAGATGATAAAAAAGATTTCTAATGCACGAATAATGGACGAATACAAAGACACAGATATTAACTATAAGATATTAATTTTGTCACATGATTTATCAGAACTTGATGTTGAATTAAAACTTCAGTCGTTGTTGAGGGAGGGGGGTTCCCTCTATACAACTGCGGCTGGCACATCATAATTACAAATGAAACACAGAAATCTTAAAATTAAGTGGTTACAAACGAGTCTGAAACAAAAGAAATAATGTTGTCTTCACCATATTAAACTGATTTGAAATTGAATAAAGTTGGCTTTGATGAATGGATAAAAGGTCAGTTAGAAACTGACAGTGGGGCAGTCATGAAGAACACGGGTTAATATTTCATTCCATATTCATTGAAGGATCCTTAAGCTTAAAATGTTGAATTTCCAAAGTGCAAATCGAATCCAAAACAGTCCCGGATCTCAAGCTACAGGCAACGAAACGCAGCATTCTATGACCAACAATCAAGTGTGCATTCAAACCGAATCTGGAATGGTTAAACCTTTGGCAAGCTTCAGGCAGTCTCACAGACACCGCCACCACCCCACCACTCCCCACCCCCACACCCCCACCCCCCATACACGCACATTCTAAATGTCAAAGAAATCTTGGTTGTGGCAGATAAGTGCTTAATCAAGTGTTTGAGAATTGCACCACTGGCCAGCTTTCTTATCTATTTTTAACACAGCAAGAACAGAAGCCACCCGTGTAAACAAAGAGCAAACATCGAAACGAGCAGAAAAAAAACGCAGCCAATTTACGGTTACAACAGGTACAATGAACAATAAGACTAATGAAGAGCCAACTATTGAAAGTTTGACGCGGCAAAAGGTAATATTTTGTGAAAAACTGGTGATTTGTCCTTTGCCTCTGACTTGTGGTGGAGGATGACTGTTATCTGAAGGTTTACCCAACTGCCATAGAAGTTCTGAGGTTATTCTCATGAAAACTTCCTTGGTCCGCCTGTGCAGCCCCTCTAGGGCAATTAGAGGTCTCATGGAGGGGACTGCCGCAAGTAAGGCAGTTTCAAGTGGGGCAGTCACAAGCCCAGTGATACAGGCTGTTGCAATTATAGCAGACAGGAGCAGACACGTAGCGGGTGTCCCTCTGCCATACCCACGACCGTGGCCTCGAATGGGTGCAGGGCCACTATTATGACACACGGGTAGTTGTTGAGGTGCCTCCACTTGGACTACAAATTCTGATTTTACACGGATCAGTGGTCTGTCTTCACTCTGCTGTTTCCACAAGGTCTTAAGAGAACGACGGACTTGATTAGGAGTCGCTTCAACCCAGTCCAAGTTATTTGTTTTGGCTGTTGTGACGACAGAGGGTGACAAGAAGTTTAATCGTCTAGAATTATACTGAGCATTAATGGCATTTAAATTCTAAGCCGGTTCCATGCTACATTGCATAAAAAAAGTATTGGAACTAAAAGCCAAACCTCACTGACCACTGGGATTCATGACAGCCCATAAACCAACAGCCACGCTCAGACAACAACTCACCAAAACGAATTACGCTGTCCCCGTCATGTGCAAGACGAATTTAATTTACAGGGTTCCATGCAAAGACTGCACACCACACGAGAATGGAGAAACTGGTAGCAAACTCGCAATCCACATCCACCAACACCAAACAACCACTAAACGCCATGACCAGCTGTCCCTAATAGCCATGCACACAGATGACAAGGATCACAAAATCGACTGGAACAACACAACGATCGTAGGACAAGCTAAGCAGAGGACAACCAGAAGCATGCACTCATCCACGGACTCCATCAATAGACACATTGACCTGGACCCATTATACCGGCCACTATAATAAGCAACCGGCACCAGCAAACAGAAGTAATAAGAATGGAACCAAGCAGTGCTTTGCAGAAGGCTCCAACGCACCAGGCGGGGAGATGAAACGTCTGCAAATCAACCTCCCAGCTTGGTGAACCACAATGTGACAACTGACACTCGATCTATAAGTCCTTCTGCAAATCTTAAATGGAACACACTGCTGGTTATTTGCATTGGTGGTGGAGGGATTTACTCACTGCAGGACTCCTAAAGTGAGACATTTCTAATGGCCTCAATTCTTTGATCACATGGAATTCGGTTGAAGTTGAGATCAGGGATGATTGCATTGAATGGGGGAACAGCCTGGAGGGGCTGAATTTCCTGCTCCTGCTCCCAGTTTGTAAGTTCTGATACAACGCTATGATTTGTTGCGAGGGAAATGAATACACTTGTATCGGGGTGATGTTTTAGGCTTTTTTTTTGCATTGCTGAGACTGCCGCTGTAGTTCCTCCAAAGGGAAGCTCAAGTACAGCATGTTACTGTGGGTCTGGAGTCACATATCGGCCACATCAATGAAAGATGGTAGATTACTTTCCCTGGACCAGACTGAAACTGTTGACGTGGTTAAACTTGTGTTACATGTGCATGTCATAACCTCCTATGGTGGAATTCAAAACCAATTTAATTCTTTACAATTTAAGATAAAAATGGTAAACATAAATAAAAACACCCTCCACTCCCCTCCCGGCAGCTTTCTCTGCCACTGCAGGAATTGCAATGCATGCGCCCACACATCCTTACTCACTTCTGTCCAAGAACCCAGAGGAACCTCGCACATCCATCAGAATTTCACCTGTACTTCCACACATCCTTTACTGTATCTGTTGCTCTCGATGCGGTCTCCTCCACACTGGGGAGACAGGGCACCTTCTTACCGAGTGAATCAGAGAACATCTCCAGGACACCCGCACTAACCAACCCCACTGCCATGTGGCCGGACACGTCAACTCCCCCTCCCACTCCACGGAGGACATACAGATCCTGAGCCTCCTCAGTCGCCACTCCCTTGCCACCCAGCACCTAGAGGAAGAACGCCACATCTTCTGACCCCCTTCACCCCGATGGCATCAATGTGAATTTCACCAGTTTCCTCATTTCCTCTACCTCTACCTTATCCAAGTTCCAGTCTCCCAGTTAAGCACCACCCTCCTTACTTGTCGCATCTGTCCATCTTCCATCCCACCTATCCGCTCCACACTCCCTCTGACCTATCACCTTTACCCACAATCCAAGTGCTGCACTCTCAGCTACCTTGCGCCCAGCCCCACTCCCTCCACTTTAACTCTCCATCCCCTCGACTCCCAGCCTTATTCCTGATGAAGGGCCTTGGCCCTAAACGTGTATATACTGCTCCTTGGATGCTGCAAAACCTGCTGTGCTTTTCCATCAGCACACTCTCGACATGCATAGCAGCAGTAATAATTACAAAGTAATAGCAACAGTGTTGCATTTGCTATCGTACGTATAGTGAACCTTGTTGCCGGTGCTGATCAGATTGCGAACAGGATATCCTCAACTTCAAGACAGGAAGCAGACAGTCTCCCTGAGTTGCAGTTATATGTCCAACTGATGGGGTAGATTACAGGCAAAAGTAAAAAAAAGAAACATTTAACAAAGTTTAACACAACACTTTAAAAAATCCAAAGATGACGAATTATGATGGGCTGATAATCAACGGCAAGGTAATGATCATAGAAGTTCATAATTGTGCAGCTGGAAATGTAGCTGCTGAACCTCTCAGCAATACCATGTTAGATGAAGAAGTGGTAGTACAAAGGCTGGAGGGAATCAAGGCAGAGAAATCGCCAGATGGGATGCATTCTGGATTGATGAGAGAAGTAAAGGCGTCAAATTGGTAGATCATTGACGGACATTTTCCGGGTTTCACTGAACACAGGATTAATCCCATGCGATTGGAGGACTGTAAGTGTGACACTGCTGTTTAAGAGAAGGACAAATGACAACCCTGGAAACTACAGACTTCTCAGATTGATATCAAAATTGGAGAAACAGCTGCAGTCAATAATACAGGATAAGCAAAAATACTCGTACAGAAAAATAGGTTAATACCAAACAGTCAGCGGAGTGGCATGGTGGCTCGGTGGTCAGCACTGCTGTCCCACAGTGCCAAGGATCCGGGCTCGATTCCATCCTCGGGTGACTGTCTGTGCAGTGTTTCCACGTTCTTCCCGTTTCTGTGTGGGTTTCCTCCCACAATCAGAAGATGAGTGAATTGACCATGGGAACTTATCCAGGGACATGCCAATTAGCTGCATATGTCAGGAGTAAATATAGGGAATGGGCCTGGGTGGGTTACTCTTCAGAGCGTTGTTGTGGACTTCTTAGGCTGAATGACCTGTTACCACACTGTAGGGATGTTACAAGAGAAAGCATGGCTTTGTCAAGGTGCGTCATTGCTGGCATATTTAATTGAATTCGTGAGCAAGTTGACGCAAGCGGTGGATGAGGATAGTGCTGTGAATGTGATGTGATTGAGGTTTCAGAAAACATTTAATATGGTGCCTCATAGCACTTTGGTTATCAGGTTAGTTGTTTGTTAAGGATTATACTTTAGCAGCAGGGATTGGCAGTTTTCTAACATATAGGAAATAGGGGATAAATGTGTGAATAGGCATTTCTCAGACTGGAGGCGAGTTGAAATTAGCATTCCATGGACTTTGGTGCTGGATTCCTTGCCTTGTCTGATTTAGATAAGGGATTGGGAGATACTTATCGGGCACTAATTTGCAGATGGTACGAAGCTGGGCAGAATGGTGAATTGTGAGGATGAGTTTGAGAAACGTCAGGGAGTTATTGACAAGCTGTACAAATGGGGAGACAACTGGCACCTGAATTTCAATACAGAGAAATGTGAATTGATACACTTTTGGAAAAGAGAGAACACAGACTGAATTGTACCAACTTGAGGGGAGTACGGGAGCAGAGGATATCTGGAGTTAAGTGCACAATTCCATGAGAGGTTAATTTGTAATAGTTGTTAAGAAGGCTTATACTATCCTGGCGTTTATAAACAGAGGGAGAGAGTAAAACAGAACTAGCCAGTGATGCTACACCTCTACAAACCATTGGTCTGACCACATTTGGGCATTATGTTCTTTTATGGGCATCTTCGTTAATGAAGGATGTTAAAACCGCAAAGAGATTTCAAAGAATATTTACTGGAATGAGGCCAGGAATGAGGGAATTTTCATAAAAGATTATGCCAGTTACTCGGTGTCACAATTTAAAAATTGTTAACAAGGCAGTGAGATGAGCAGAAACTCCTTTTCTCCGGGAAATTTTGGGATGTGGAATGCATGGCCTGGGAGAGTTGTGGAGGCAGATTCCATACTGTGTTTCGAAAGAGAGCGGGGTATATATTTGAAAGTGATGAATTTAGAAGGCCACAACAATAGAGTTGGAGAGTGGAACTACCTGTGCAGTTCTTCCTGGAGCTGGTACAGTCACAATGGGTTCAATGACCTCCACCTGGACTAGAATGTAATATGACATTTTTGGAATTACTGAGAACATTGAGCATGCTTTCCAAATTAGACAAAAATGATCAGTTGTGACAGTGAGAAATGCAATATTGCTGAATGGACCCCATAACCGTTGAGTTCGTTCCCACATCTTTCAAAGAGTTAAATCTTCAGGGACGCCTACAAACTGAGAATTAGTCATAACTCTGTCCATGGCTGTGTGGATCATGGAGATGAACATGCAGGATATGAAAATAAGATATGTAAAAACTCTGTTGTGGTTTTTACAGAGTCTCTATGAAGTTCAATATCATTTATTATCCAATCACTAATCCGGACAATTATGCTGACTGAACTACGGACATCCATGCTGAGCTGGGACGTGACTATGGGGAACTGGGCAGAGAACGCGTTCTCTGGCTTCCAGTCTATGTCTGCTGAGTACCAAATTGGCGAGCCGTTCACTTAGAGTTTCCTCATCAATTGATTCACTGATCGCACGAAATATTGGAATCATCAGTAAGTTAGGCAGTTTATTCCCAAATATCTCTTCTGTCGCACTCTGATTCGGCCCTACATTCCCCATCACCACCATTCATATTTGGTGTAAAAGTAGTTTTGTCCATCAGGACACCAGTGCCGATGGTGAATCGTTGATGAAGGTTTATGGTAAATGCATTAGAATCACTCAGACTCACTGCTGCTCTGTCCTCAGATAACTTTTGCTGCGACATTTACTTCAAAGATGTTACGAGATACTTCGGGAGAAGGTTGGATTGATGCTCGGTCTCCTTTCTCAGCCGTAGCGCCACCACAAAAGGACGCTAACATATTTTCTGCCTATTAGTTAATAGAATAATTGGCGTGAATAGATATTTCACAGTGTTCTGCAAATGGTCTCTGAACTTGGATTGAGTTGCCATGTAAATAAAAGTGTTTGTGCAGCAATTGATGTTCTGCAGCAGAAACCCAACGTTTTCGGAAATTATCATTTAAGTAATATACAGCATTATTTTTTTAAAGACATATGCAAGCCAGAAAAGTATGAAGCATCTGGAAATGGCAAAGAGCAAAATCAGAGATTTCCTTCTGTTCTGCATTTCTGGGTCACTGTGATTTTGCCCTTATTGACACTCCTCAGTCCTGTGCAGACTCGACTTGTCAATAAAATGTGTCTGACTGTCAGTGCGTTGAAGAATATCATTAAAATAAATGGGGGTATTGGCGTTAAAATGGCATCGAATCGAGAAAATACCACCCACCCAGGCTCAGTAAAATAACTAAGTTTTACAGAACGCAACCATGGTTCTTTGCCAATTAATTCTGAAGGTTCAAACACAAAGTAGGAAGGACTGTTTTGCATTAGCAATAGAATGAATGTCACTGCTAGAACCAAAGCTACGGTTTTCGCTGTACAATATTTAGTTTCCATCTTCTGGCAGCAGATGAATACAAATCGATCAAAGCAGAAAGTGACAGTGAACCGGACCGAACAATCTGTGGCTGCACAACTGAGGACACTGAGAATGCTACACACAGAAATGATGTCCAAGAAACATAATGGGAAATAATAAGCATTAATTTGTCTCAGTATGACCCCGAAGATAATGAGCAATAGATCTGCCACTGCCATAGCGATGAGATAACACGTTGTTCAGTCCACACTTCTACCGAGACAAGATTACATTTGCTATGACACTGACTGCAAGAGCGGGTGATAAAATAAAATAAATTAGTCACAAGGGAATTTCTGTTCAAGAGCTAACATATTTGGCCTGAATTTAGCACGGTTGACCATTGACTGAGTATAATCAGATATTTAGAAATGTAAGTCACAGTTGCAAATTTTCTCAATAGGCTCTATTTTGATTATTAACTGAATCAGGAGAGGGAGGGATCAGCATCGTCTCACCATGGGAGTGGCCATACAGATAAACATTCTGATTAGGTAGGCCTCATTCTAACAGTTATTGTATTAAAACCATCCTTGTCACTGTAGGTCTTTCCAGATCATGGAGCTGATTCCTTGTTTGAGAAAGATCCTGTAGATCCTCCTTACCCATGGGATATACATCCCATGACCGACTGCAGGAACCCAAAACCACGGATTGGAGCGAGCTCATTCATTAAATGAGGAGTTTACCTTCCCAACATCCCCAAGTGCCCCGTTCTGGAAAGTTCCCTAAATTATCTTTGGGCAACAGTAAATCTGAATAAATAGTGTGCAGTGCGGCAGACATCAACGATTTGGAGAATTGGCCAAGTGTGTGAGACACAGGGCTCATTTTCAGAAATGAAATCGGGACAAATTACCGAGGTAATAGCAAAGGGTTATTCATTCAGGATACAGCAAAGAAATGCAGATGCAGGAGATCTAAAACCAAAAAAAGAAGAAGTTGGCGGAGAAACTGAACAGGTCCAACAGTATCTGTGGACGAAGAGAAAAAAAAGAGTGAACATCTCGAGGCCAGTGGCCCTTGCTTAGAACTCAAAGGATGATTTCAGAAAGGGTCACTGGACTCTAAGCTATAGCTCTGCTTTCTCTCTCTGTCCACAAATGCTGACAGACCAGCTGAGTTTCTTCACAATTTCTGTTTTCGTAACTTACTAAGGATGTGTAGCTTAGCAAAGTTTTCAGCTAGACTCTGGTGACTCAAAAGGTTGATTTTTGATGAAGAAGAACACCAAACACGTGGGTTCAACACCCTACATCGGCCGAAGTTACCATGAAGGATTCTCCTTCTCAATTTCGCCCCTCACTTGAGATGTCGTGATCCTAAGGTTACACTACATCTAATCATCTCTCTCTGAAGTGAAACAATAGCCCGGTTGCTTCGTGGGACGATGGTAACTATCACTGAATATCACAAAAAAATAATAGATCAGCATGTGAATGAATATCAATCCCTCAATAAAGGCGGTAAGCAAATAAATCCGAAACACCTGCAAATGCTTTAAATCGACAAATTAATGGCAGGAAAAGCTCAGCAGGTCTGGCAGCATCGATGTAGAGACACCAGCGTGTTATGTACCAGGCCAGAACCCTCTTAAAACATTTGTAGAAATGAGCCTAGCCCCTAACTTTCCCAGTTGTTTTAAGCAGGTGTAACATGTATATTCCAGGGGAGATGCAGCTGCTCAACACATTCAGTTTTAAACAAAACATAATTTATTTGCAAGATTTGGAAATGAAACACAAACAAAAGAGTCCAGAAAATAGAATAACTTACACTTTCCGAAATTGTAACAGACTAACCAAATTAATGATGCTGTTCCAAAGACTTGAGGCAATTCGTGTAAATAGCTCTTGGCACAAAAGGCAAAATCAAACCGTGGTCTGACAGGAGAGATGTCACAGAGAGTGAGGAGGATCAGCTTGGACCTGCTTAGTTAGGGTCTGGCAGCCTTTCTCAAATCAATTGTGCTGAAGCCGAACCAAACCAGAGTAGAGCTGAACTGGGAGAACTGACCACGCCCCTTTTTTATCGAAGTGATTTTTTTTTTAATTGAAAGCCGTTTTTCTGAGGCAGTATCTATTAGCTATAAGCAAGTTGCCACTACAACCCTTCATCTTAGACTTTACGGAGTCTGTGTCCTTTACAATATCTCTGAATGAAAAACAAAGATAACATAACTTAAAAGAGCACTATCGTCACACAGGGGAAACATTATCTTTGAATTCTGTCACAGATGCTGCCAAATCTTCCAGCAATTTCTGTTTTAGCAAAAGCAGCAACCAGTTCCCAAATAGATTTGCAACCTTAACTGGTTATTGTGACTTACCAGGAACACCAACAATGGCAATGATTGCGTACACTATTTTAGAAATACTTTGGAATACGTCAAGCATTTTTCTCCGTGAATTGGTCTGTGGTGTCGCACCCGAATGTATTAAAATTGAGGTACGAAATTTTTGCAGCCTGAGATTTATACCTGCACGAGGTCTCCAGGAATTTGACATGTGTGACATGTGTTTGCTTCAGATCCAAGCAACAAGCAAACGCATTGCTTAAAAATATAGAAAACAGCAGACTTCAGGAGCAGTTTAGGTTTTAGCAAAGAAGAAGCAAGGAATTGATTAAGTGGGAGAGAGTCAAGCTTGCAGAAAACAAAAACAACTGTATATTAAATATTTCTTTGGCATGTAAACAAAAAAAGGATTAGTGAAGTCAAATTGCCGTCCCTTTCATATTCAAATGCAAATAATGGGGAAGAAAACTAAATGCATACTTAACTTTGGTCTTTACAAAGAAGGACACGAATAAAGCTCAGATAATATTGGAGGACAAATTCCAATGAGAGAAAAAAGATTCTCCAGCGCATCGAGCTCAACCCAGAAAACAAATTACCCTCTACCTACACAAGTCCCATATTCCACCATTTGGTCCATAGCCTTGAATGACATAACATTTCGAGTGCTTACCAAATGCCTATAAAGCTTGTGAGGGTTTATGTCTCCACTAACCACATAGACAGTGCACTTCAGACCACTACGATTTGAGAGAAAATATTCCCTCAAATCTCCTTTTAACCTCCTGCCTTTCACTTTAAATTCATACATGATTGTTACTATCCTTCAGTGAAGGAACAGATGCTTTCTATCCACCTTACCATGCTTCTCATAATATGCAAAGACAGCATACAGATCTTCTTCAACATTCTCTGCTCTAAAGAGTGAGTGGATTACACCAGGGCGAGTGAGAATGTCATCAAGGTGAGTGAGAAAATGGTGCTGGGCAAACTGATGAAATTGAAGGCAGATATATCCCTGAGGCCCAATAACTGGCCTCCTAGATTATTTAAGGAAATAGCCCAAAGAGTAATGGACGCATTGATGGTCACCTTCCAAGACTCCAGGAAAAAGTGAGGACTTCAGATTCTGGAGATTAGAGTTGACGGCGTGTTGCTGGAAAAGATCAGGCAGCATCTGAGGAGATGAAGAGGCGCCGTTTTGGGTATATTCCTGATTAAAAGCTCTTGCTTGAAACGTTGATTCTCATGCTCCTCGGATTCTGCCTGAGCTGCTGCGTTTTTCACACACCTCACTCTCAACCTTCTAAGCCTCTATTGACTCCTGAACAGAACACAATAATTTTTGCAAGGTTTGTGAAGGTTTGTGATCCACAATAATATCAGAGATAGGAGCAGCAGTAGGCCATTCAGCTCCTCAAGATTCAGTATGTGGATGTACGACTCGAGAAGGTGCAAAACTTGACCAATTCTTGGGAAATAAGGCAGGGCAGGTGACTGAGGTGTCCGTGGGGGAGCACTTTGCGGCCAGCGACCATAATTCTCTTGGATTTAAAATGACAATGGAAAATGATAAACCAAACCTAAAAGTTGAAGTTAGAAATTGGAGAAAGGCCACTTTTGACCGTATTAGACAAAAACTTTCGAGAGCTGATTGGAGGCAAATGTTCACAGGTAAAGGGACGGCTAGAAAATGGGAAGCCTTCAGAAATGAGATAACAATAATCCAGAGAAAGTATATTCCTGTCAGGGTGAAAGGGAAGGCTGGTCGGTATAGGGAATGCTGGATGACTAAAGAAATTGAGGATTTGGTTAAGAAAAAGAAGCATATGTCAGGTATAGACAGGATAGATCGAGTGAATCCTTATAAGAGTATAAAGAAAGTAGGAGTATACTTAAGAGGAAAATCAGGAGGGCAAAACAGGGACATGAGATAGCTTTAGTAAGTACAATTAAGGAGAATCCAAAGGGGTTTTACAAATGTATTAAGGATAAAGGGGGAACTAGGGAGAGAATAGGGCCCCTCAAAGATCAGCAAGGCGGCCTTTGTGTGGAGCCACAGAAAATGGGAGAGATGCTAAATGAATATTTTGCATCTGTATTTACTGTGGAAAAGGATATGGGAGATATAGGCTGCAGGGAAATAGATGGTGACATCTTTAAAAATGTCCAGATTACAGAGGAGGAAGTGCTGGATGTCTTGAAACGGTTAAAGGTGGATAAATCCGGATCAGGTGTACCCTCAAACTTTGTGGGAAGCTAGAGAAGTGATTGCTGGGCCTCTTGCCGAGATATTTGTATCATCGATAGTCCAAGGTGAGGTGCCGGAAGACTGAAGGTTAGCAAACGTGGTGCCACTGTTTAAGAAGGGCAATAAAGACAAGCCACGGAACTATAGACTGGTGAGCCTGACCTCGGTGGTGGGCAAGTTGTTGGAGGTAATCCTGAGGGATGGTATGTACATGCATTTGGGATAGTCAACATGGCTTTGTACGTGGGAAATCATGCCTAACAACTTGATTGAGTTTTTTTCGCAGAAGTAACAAAGAAGATTGATGAGGGCAGAGCAGCAGATGTGATCTATATGGACTTCAGTGAGGCGTTCGACAAGGTTCCCCATGGGAGACTGGTTAGAAAGTTTGGATCTCAGGGAATAAAGGGAGAACTAGCCATTTGGATACAGAACTGGCACAGAGATGGTGTGGCAGAGGGTGGTGGTGGACAGTTTTTTTTCAGACGAGAGGCCTGTGACCAGTGGAGTGCCACAAGGATCAGTGCTACACCGTCTACGTTTTGTCATTTCCATAAATGATTTGGATGCGAGCATAAGAGGTACAGTTAGTAAGTTTGCTGATGACACCAAAATTGGAGGTGCAGTGGATAGCGAAGAGGGTTACCTCAGATTACAACAGGATCTGGATTAGTTGGGCCAATGGGCTGAGAAGTAGCAGATGGAGTTTAATTCAGATAAATGCAAGGTGCTGCATTTTGGGAAAGCAAATCTTAGCAGGACTTATACACTTAATGGTAAGGTCAAAGGGAGTGTTGCTGAACAAAGTGACCTTGGAGTGTTGGTTCATAGCTCCTTGAAAGTGGAGTCGTAGGTACATAGGATGGTGTAGAAGGTGTTTGATATGCTTTCCTTTATTGGTCAGAGTATTGATCACAGGAGTTCGGAGGTCATGGTGTACAGGACTTTGTTGGAATATTGTGTGCAATTCTGGTCTCCTTCCTCTCAGAAAGATATTGTGAAATTTCAAAGGGTTCATAAAAGATTTACAAAGATGTTGCCAATGTTGGAGACTCTGAGCTACAGGGAGAGGCTGAACAGGCTGGGGCTGTTTTCTCTGTAGCGTCAGAGGCTGAGGTGTACACAATTATGAGGAGCATGAATAGGATAAATATACAAAGTCTTTTCCCTGGGTGGGAGAGTCCAAAACCAGAGGGAAAAGGTTTAGGGTGGGTGGGGAAAGATATAAAAGAGACCTAAGAGGCAACTTTTTCATGCAGAGGGTGGTACATGTATAGAATGAGCTGCCAGAGAATGTTGTGGAGGCTGGTACAATTGTAATATTTAAGAGGCATTTCGATGGGTATATGAATAGGAAGGGTTTGGAGGGATATGGGCCGGGTGCTGGTATGTGGGACTAGATTGTTTTGGGAAATCTGGTCGGTGTGGATGGACTGGACCGAAGGGTCTGTTTCCATGCTGTACTTCTCTATGACTATGTGACTCTCAGCCTGCTGCACCAGCCCTTACAATCACAGTTGATCTGAAGTTAAACAGAACTCCACTTTCCTGTCCCCTCTGTCGTCCCTCAACCCATTGCTGATCAAAAACCTGTCCATATTCCCTTTAAATTTACTCAATGTCCTTGCATCCACCAATCTCTGAGCGAGTGAGTTCTGAAGCTGCATGTTCCTTTTGAGAGGAATATTTCCTCTGCATCTCTGGTTTAAATCTGCTTAACCCTTATCCTCAATCAGTGAACTCGCATTCCCGATTGGCCCACATGAGCATACATACTCTGTGTGTCTACTTTGCCAATACCCTTCATAACCCTGATATTCCTCAATATGATCTCCTCTCATTCTTTGAAATCCTGAGACTGTCGAGCGAGACTCCTCAATGTCACTTCATAGGGCGGTTTCTAAGGGGGGGGGGGTTGGTGTGTCACTGATGTAATTTGAATGTTTAAAGTGAGAAAACGGCAAATTAAAGACGTGCGAGAAAGAAATCCAAATCGGATTTAATGCAGTTCTGGAGAAGTTAACTGTTTTTAACGTCCATCTCTGCTCAGGCATGCAGCTAATTATCCAAGACCACATTAATCTCGAAGAGGACCAAACAGGATCAATGCAAGACGGATGTCACTGATTATGGAGGTCTCCAGAACGAGGGGTCACAACCGAAGTCGTGTGTCCATTCCCTACATGCTTCTGCACTCTCTCTGTTGTTTTAAGTGGTGCCATTCTGACCAATTCCATGGAACTGCACTGTTGCAGTTACCTGAATCATCTTCCAATTCATCTGGGTTTCGAAGATAGACAGTGTCTGCTAGGACTTCATGAACATAACTCTGAATAAGGCAGTGGGAAGACCGAACCTGGCTCTGCCTTCATCCTTATGGACACCTTTTTGTGTGGCTGAATCAAGGTCAGCGTGGACCTTTGGTACACAATCTCCAAGCGTCATTATGTACTGAAGATCTAATTCTCCCCGGTGTTGTAAAGGATGGAACAGGCTTTGATCACGTTGGACTCTCCGTGTAATTAGACCGTTCTGTATCATCTATCCTGCATCGAGACATTTGCAAAGAAAAACCACCTTTGGACACAGTCCATCAGGAAGTGGTCATCTCGTAGTGTTCTCGAGACGCTGCGGGAAAAGGAGAGGGTGGGCCGTCTGTATGGTTCACTGTGCAGGCTGTCAAAGGCATTTGGAAGAAGGCCTCATCTCCAAAACTTTCCAGCAAGTGCCAATGCTCCACTTGGCTGTTGGTGAGAAGTGAAGTCCCTGTGAGATCCTTCCCATTTGCCCTGTCGGCACACACTGCCAACGACGTGTCTGCATGTTGATACATGCTGTCATACACATCCTTCTGCAATATGCCTTTGCAAACGAAATCTGAGGGAAGATGCAATAGTTTGTATCGTGGTTCTTTGCGAGCAGCTCCGTGACACAGGACTCTGTCCTTCATGGTCCTGTTCCCCGGGGTGCACACCAAGAAAACCATTGACTGCACCTGAAGGACCATTTACCCGGTGATAGACATTGTTTGGTCTAACTGAAACATGTCTTCCAGAACAATGGGTTGACACTGACCGAGTGTTGCAGACTGACCCATTCAAAGGGCCAGGGTTATGTGCTCCGGGATGCGCTCAATCTTGGGGCAGTTGCCTCCAAAGTGCAGTGGGAAAAGTTCACAAGTTAAGTTGTTTCAACTAATGCACTATGAACCTCTGTTCAATTGTCGAAAGCTTCTAGTGTCCCAAGTCTATTTAAAAATATTTTTTTTTTGTCTAAGATGTGTCTTTGCTTGTTTGGTTAGTTTCTTGTTGTGCTATTGTACAGAACTGTGATTACTCATATATAAAGATTTTTTTTAAATTCATAAAATGTATTTTTGTATTAAAAAGAAATGAATAAATACAATAAAACAGAATTTAAATAATTGCGACATGACAATCCGAACTCAATTTTTAATCATTTTATAAAAATCCATATTTAGTAAGCTTCTTAATACAATGGAATGAAGGAAAACCGTCCTTGCAATCCGGTCTATTTTCCTAAGAAGCCTGTGTCCCAATGTTTCCAAGGCAATTTAAAAGGCGATACCTGTATGGGGCTGAGCACTGGAAATCGTTACCCACTCTGCATGCAGTTGTTACAAAAGTTTTTGATTTAAAAATGTATATAGAATTTACAATTATCTTCGACTAAGGTTAACACAAAGTATTGACGAGTCATCTGCACTGCGTGGAACCTCCTATTTATGTTAATCATTACACTCCAGCAACAGCCAAACCTTTATTGGCCATCAGTCTATACCCAATAAACTAAATGTGCAATCCCCTTCGAGTCACAGTCTTCCACATACACCGGCACACTCAAATGTACACTTGCACATGTAAACAAACACACACACAGACACACACATGCATATACTTTCACACGCAGGCACGCACGTGCAAACAGAGGCGCACACACATATACACAAACAAGCACATGCAAACAGATATGCACACATAGACACGCACATGCATGCACACACACACACACACATAAACACACACACATACAGACGAGATAAAAAGAAAGAATGTCGTGGATGGCGGGAAGAACTAAGAAGGAAGTCCCAATTACTCTTCACAATGAAAATGATTTAGTTGTATTGACTCTCTTCTGGTCGGGATGTTGGTTCACAGTCTTCCTTTTCTCAACGTTCTTATTGATTTACCAAAGGAACCAAGACTGATTCACAGCTGGAAATACTCTCTGTCATCCTCATTAAATGGCTGAGCTCACATGAACTGCAGAAGGAAAACGTCACCAGGTTTCTTCTGGCTGAAACGAATTTTTACTGCAGGGAAAAGAGAGAGACCTCATATCAGGTGGAGGTCTGCGGCTTCTCTGGATTTAATTCAGAGCCCCAAGTGGTTCAGCTGTCTGAGAAACAATCACGTTGCTGCTGGCAGTGAGAAGGCCTTTGGTATTGATAATCTGTTCGGTGGTTTACAAACCAAGCAACTACTTGTTCTTAACCAAGGTTCTATCTGTAAGTACCTCTGTTCATCTGCAAACTCTTCAGCCATTAGGTCACTCTCACTGACAAGTGAATTGGTTCCAAATCATGCATCAATCCGCCACTAGACCTCTGGTTTTGAAAAAGGTCTCTCCTCATTTCAGTCAACAATTAAAATCCAGATGTCGAAAAGAATGCTTTTAATTTGATTCAAACCTTATAAAACTGAAATGCTATACAAAGTATATGATGTACAAAAATAAAATATCAGATTATAATCTATTTATTCTTTCTCCCATCTGACAATGTTTAACAATCAGGGTTCCTTATATCATTCGTTTATTTCAGATTTTGACACATGAGACAATGCATTGGTCATTACATCACTTGTTCCAATAAGGTGCATGATCTTTATATTGAATGGATCCAACTGAATTGTCTTGCATTTTTTGTTGTAAAGTTTTCAATGAAGGCTAGTGGATTCTGTTCAGTGTAACTTCGCATTTTATTGTTCCCATTTGGGTTTAGATTTCATGGTATTAAAGAGCCAACGGCAATCCTAAAGTTTCTATTTCTCCGGGAAGTATTTTCCCATGATGGGCATTCTTGCCAAGAGTCGAACACTATGAACCTCTCTATCTCTGATTCATCATCCTGAAACATGGCAGCACTCAGCCCCATTTCAACAGCATGAACTGCCATTTGAAAACTCTGGAAAGCTCACGGATGGCGACATTGGCCCTTTGATTCTGATTTCTTTCATCCCCACAAAGGCAGTCTCGCATTCTACACACCACACAATTTTTGCTTGGTTCCTTCACAAATTGTTTTAATGGCACAACTCGCAACCTGAGATTTTGCAAAATTTTCCAGCAAATTTGTGGGCGGCACAGTGGCACAGAGGTTAGCATTGATGCCTCACAGCGCCAGAGACCTGGTTCAATTCCTGCCTCAGGCGACTGACTGTGTGTAGTTTGCACGTTCTCCCCGTGTCTGCGTGGATTTCCTCCGGGCGCTCCAGTTTCCTCCCACAATCCAAAGATGTGCAGTGAATTGGCCATGCTAAATTGCCCGTAGTGTTAGGTAAGGGGTAAATGTAGGGGTATGGGTGTGTTGCGCTTCAGCGGGTTGGTGTGGACTTGTTGGGCCAAAGGGCCTGTTTCCACACGGTAAGTAATCTAAGCTGGTTTGGAGTCAAGAATATCAGAATTATATGGAAAAGGTGGTGGATGGGTTACCATGACATCCTGCCATATACTACGGAGAGACAGGGGATATAAACAGGGATCACTCCTAAGTAAATGTGAACAAACAGGCCATTCCACTATAATCCCAGAGGTTCCCATTCTTGAATTCGGCTCCTCTCACGTCAAGCTGTGGGCCTATTCCTCTCACCTTGATCTATGTTGGGATATTGTTGCTCTGATTGCCGCTGGAAATGACAGATATCCCAATAAATTGTTAAGATCATTATGATTAATACACAATCACGGGCTATAAGATAGATGGAGCACTATGGGTTATCACTTTATTTTTATTCATTCATGGAAGCAGAAATGAGGCAAAACTATAAGGATGGATTGACAAAAGGCATCCATTGTTTTTGATACAGGGATGCAAAACAAGTCAAGATATTTGCTTCAGTGATCAGCACATTTCACTTATTTAGTTCCAACCAAAAGTACATTACTATGAACATATCGAAATTTGCTTAAAAAGTTTGGAGTTTATGTTCACATCACCAAACAGAATTTCTAACCTCACATTGAGGAGTCCCGTTAGTTGTGTGTCTGTTATGATGGACAAGGCATTAGACAGCACCTCGTCTGAGAAATGAATGGGGAATAGACACGAATGGAGAAAGTGGGAGCTGCAATATTCGCACCAACGTTGCAGTCGAATTAGACATATGCATCACATTGAACATATCAGGCCATTAGCTCTTTGTGATATATACCTGCCTTTGGTCCACATCGTTTAAGATCTCTTTACAAAAATGTATCGATCTCAAATTTAAACTTACCTAAAGATCCAGCATCCACTGTCGTTTTTCGAAGAGACCTCTCCCACCCTCCTGTGCAAAAATGCTTCCTGATAGTCTGGCCCTGATTGCTCCCTCGTTCGAAAATCCCGATACAATAGAAACAGTTTATCTTTCTCTGCTCTGTGTTATTTTCCTGTTAATGCCTTGGAGAGGTAAACACTGAGGAATCTATCCCGAAGTCGATCATAGAATCCCTACACTGGTGATAGAGGCGATTTGGTCCAACCAATGGCCATCCGAAGAGCATTCTCACCAGATCTTGTACCCCCAGCCTATTCCTCTAACCCCGCATTTCGTACAGCCAATGTGCTTCGTCTGTATACCCCTAGTAACTACGGACTAATTTAACAAAGCCAATCCACCTAACTTTCACGTCTTTGGACTGTGATGAAATCTGGAGCGCGCTGACGAAATGCACGTAACACAGGGATAATGTGCACACCCCATAGGAACAGTTGCCTAATGGTAGAACCGGACTCCTGTCCCTGGTGCTGTGGGGAGCAGTGCTGACCACGAAGCCACTGCACTGCCTCACCAGACATGCACTAATTTTTGCACTTGCCCTCATTTTCTCCTGATATAATTTCTGTCACACCCAACAACGCCTTCTTGTCATGGTAATTCCTTATGTTCACCTCTGTACAGATCATTTCTTGCTTTCTTACTTGCTCCATCTCAGACGGAACCTACCTCACTATCCTTTCCATCCTACGTGTCTTTTAGAAAAGAAACATTCCCCATAATATTTCGGACAGTCTTTCATATTCCAGTCACTGAAGACCAAGAGAACAGACTAACGCCCATATGGTCATCATCAACTGTGACTGATAAAACATGCACTTTCTTTTTGAGTCCTGACTGCAGAGTGAACAGTTTCAAAAGGAAATACCCACCACCTTCAATACTCCTGCCCTAAATCCTCCCACCAGCCTGCCAGAACAAACATCATTTATTGTTCTGCAGTTCTAAGGAAGGGTCACTCGACTCAAAACATTAACTCTCTTTCTCTGTCCGCAGGAATTGCCTGCCCTGTTGAGTTTCTCCAGCACGCTCTGTGTTTGATTTAGAAGAAAATTCAGTTTCAGAAAATGTCACACGCAAAATACATAGATTTGAACCGATTCCTGGTAACTGATCGTTTTCACAAGAAGAACACAATGTGAAGGACGCACGCAAAGAACTGAAGATTGTTGAAATATAAAATGGTAACAAGAAAGTGCTGGAGAAACTCAGCAGGTCTGGCCATGTCAGTGCACAGAAAAACGTTAACGCTTTGACATTTGTGTAAATAAGTCGCAAAGCTGTACATCACAGAACCTAATCCTTTGGTCCAACTCTGTCATGCCGAGTAGATATCCTAACTTAATTTCCTCCAATTTGCTAGCACTTGGCCCACGTCCCTCTTAACCCTTCCTATTCATATGCTCAATTAGATGCCTTTTAACTATTGCAACTATACAGCCTCCACCATTTCGTCTGGCATCACATTCCATACATGCAGCACTCTCTTCCTGAAAACAAGTTGCTCCTTACGTCCCTTTTCCCTCTCGCCCTCAAGTTATGGACTCACCCAAACCAGGGAAAATACCTTATCTATTTATCCTAGCCATGCACCTCATGATTTTGAAAATCTTTATCAGGTCACCCCTCAAACTCCGATGCTGCAGCTTACTCAGCCTTTCCCAATAGCTCAAACCCTCCAATGCAGATAACATCCTTGTAAATCCTTTTTTGAACCCTTTCAAGTTTCACTATATCCTTCGGATAAGAACGAGA
Source organism: Hemiscyllium ocellatum (assembly GCF_020745735.1). NCBI lineage: Eukaryota > Metazoa > Chordata > Chondrichthyes > Orectolobiformes > Hemiscylliidae > Hemiscyllium > Hemiscyllium ocellatum. Next base: position 3,584,130 of record NC_083440.1, on the reverse strand, counting down.
CCAAAATTGCCCACGATATCACAAAGTGCTCTAACCAACGCATTGTACAGCCTCAACATTACCTCCTAACTCCTGTACTCAGTGCTCTGGCCAATAAAGGAAAACGCTTTCTTCACGGTCTCATCGACCTGTGATTCTAATTTCGAGGAACTATGAACCTGAACTCCAAAGTCTCTTTGATCATCAACACTCCCAGGATCTTACCAATAAATGCAAAAGTCCGGCTCTGATTCTCTGAAAAGCATGGCAGATTCTCATTGCACACAAGAGCACGGTAAGAAATTGAGCTTTAAGGAGGAAACTAGTGTTTATTGAAAACTTTGACCATTGTCAAGAAAAGCGTCCAAGGGAATTCAAACAGTTTATGTAGCTCTGACCTGAACTTGGTTTGCGTCATAGCATAGATGCATGTGTTTGTACAAGAACTCAAATGAGTGAGCAGATACCCAGTCTCAGTGGCAATGTATGGGGAGGAGGTATAATATATCTGGTCATGCACAGCCAAGGTGTTCACCAAAGAAGTCACTGCAGATGTCAGATTTAGCAGTATAAAACTGCCCGACACCATGAAGAGAAGAACAATCGATTTTCTTCGGGTTTTCATCTCTGGATCGCTCTGGTTTTTAGCCTGCTGAACCCAAAGACTCCTGCGACGAATATTGCTACCTACAATGTGTCTGGCAGTCAAAGCATTAAATAGTAATATCAAAAAGTAAGGAATCCATGTAACTAAAAGATTTTGCAACTTCTCATAGGCCGCACCTACGGTTGATTTGAGAAAATTCAAACTGGGACGGAATCCCCAATGAATATTGTCAATTGTGCGTTGGTGCTCATATGCGAACCAAAATGGAATGTTCTCTAAGTACACCAGCACCGTGACAATTATTATGACCGTGGATGCAGTTCTCACTGTGCTATATTTGATTTTAGGTTTCGGACAGCATGTAGCTATAAATCGGTCAAAAGTGAAGCAGACTGTGTACTACACTGACAGATATACATTAGTGCAGTTCATGTACAATATCAGTTTGATGACCACAGTGTAGGAGAGGAATGAATATGGGAACCGTCTGCTCAAAATTTGAAACAAAATAACATTAATGAGCATGACCAGTAGATCTGCTGTCACCATCGCTAGCATGTAGATTGAAATGCATTTAGAAAGGCCACAATTTCCTCTCAAGAGAATCACAGTTGCCAGGAGGTTTGCTGCAGGAAAAGAAGAAAAATAGGTAAGTTAGAGAATACAGAACAATAGAATAAATGATTGACCGAGCAGCATTATCACCAAGTTAGTCATGCAGAAATCCAAATAATATTTTGGGGATTTTGGTTTAAACCTGAATTAGACATTTGAATCTGAATTTGTAAAGTTTGAGTTCAATAAACATCTAGAGCAAAGAATCTAATAATGAAAACGGAATAATTGTCAACCGTCAGAGGAAATCCAATTTGGTTCATTACTGACCTTTAAGAAAAAAACTGCCGCCCTTACCTGCGATTCAGAATCACAACAATGTGATTGACTCGCAACTTGCTCTCTAGGCAGTGAGGGATGGGCAATAAATACTTGTCGATCTTGTGACACGCACATCATTTGTGGAATAAAATATTAAATCTTATGATATTTCACCTGCCAATGTACAGATGTTGTACTGTGTTTTCCTATTGTGTGCTTTCCTATTGTCATAATCATATTGAAGCAACTCATTGTGGATGTAATTTCATTGGCAGACTGCAAGGACTCTTCCCTGATTTTAGAGAGGAATCTCATAGAAAGGAGTCTATCTAGATGCATCACAGCGTGGTATAGAAACTTCTCTTCCCGAAACTACAAGAAACTACAGGGAGACATGATGACAGCCCAGCCCATCATGCACACCCGCGTTCCAACTATTGACTCTAAATTTACTTCCCACTGCCTCAGCAAAACAACTAACATAATCAAAGAACCTTCCCATTGCAAGTCTACAAGCTTACACCGCATTCTGTCGGGAAGAGGTCATAAATGTCTGTAATAAGTGCAAATAGATATGAGAATATTTTCTTCCCGCCTGTTATCAGACTTCTAAACAGATCACATAAATGGGACATTTTTCCCATTACCAGACCATCTAACCTGAACAATTTCGGTCTTGCTCTCTGAGAACCTTCTCTGCAACTGTATTATTTGCTCTGTTCAATTACCCTTTGCAATGTGCACGGTATGATCTGCCTGAACTACGTGCAAAACAAAGTTTTTCACTGTACATGTGGCATTAATAAATCAAATCAAAACAAAACAAATCAAATCAAATCAATGGTTTAATAAGGAAGCTCAACACCAGCTTCTCAATGTTAATGCGTGACGAATAACAAAGATTGGCTTAGTCACCAGGAAAGCAGGAGGAAAATATTTAAAGAGAAAATGGAATCCATTCTGAAAAAAGAAGTAATCTTGGCTGGAGCGTTCATTTTTCTGCAATACATCAATAAACAGTTTCAACAGCGGAATGCACATCTCCCTGTTGTGTATGAACGTACGAAACTGGACCAGGAGTAGTGTATTAGACTCTTCGTGCCTGCTTTTCCTTTCAATATGTTCGTGCTGTTCAGCTTGCATTTTGAACTCCACATTGCCATCGACCCAAGATTGCCCTGGATTGACCAGCTGCCCAAAAATCTGTCAACTCCGGTTTGGAAAATATTCAAGGATTCTGCCTCCATCGCCTCCTGGTGCAGTGAAATCTAAATTCGCATAACACTCCAGGCAGAGAGAGAGAGAGAGAGAGAGAGAGAGAGAGAGAGAGAGAGAGAGAGAGAGAGAGAGAGAGAAAGAACTGTCATTCGTTTTCTCACATGGTGAGCCCCAACTTTAAAGCAATGAAATCAGACATTAGCGTTCATTCCTTTACACAACGGGCGGGAGAGGTTTGAAATCGTTCCCAAAATCTGCATTTGATACTTGATCAGTTGTACAGTTTTAATCTGAAATTAACAATTGCTTTGTTAAACTAAAATATTGAGTGATACCGGCCAAAGATGAGTCGACAGAGTCAGGTCACAGCTCAAACGTTAGACATTGATTGGCGTAACAGGCTCCAGGGGCTGAATGCCCTATTTCTGTTCCCATGGACAATGTTACATGACGATCCACATTATGTTCAAATGTAGTTATAAGGAAGTGAGATACAGTAATGAAATAGGATGAAGATACTGGAGATCTGAATCAAACAAACAAACGAAAGTCACTGGAGAAACTCAGCCTGTAATGCAGCACCTGTGGAGAGAGAAACATAGTTAACGTTCCAATTCTTTTTCAGAAAATACCTGGAACACCAAAGGCTGCCAACACAGGATAGAAGATATCCTTTATCTGTATAATTATCGGCCGCACCATTGTTTCGAAGAATTCAGTCTTTATGCCTTGTATATTTTCGCTGAGAATGGATGCAACATTCACAAATGCTTCCCTTTTATAACACAGTTGGTGACCAAGCATGAAATGAGTTTGTGTAATGTGACTCCTTAATTAGTCCATCAAAAGACAGTTCAGTTCAGGCAGACTGGTAGTCCATGAAAGCTTTGCAATCAAAATTCATCACAAAGAAAAGCATTGAATTGAAATGAGAGAAGCAGCCACAAAGCTCATAATACCAGCAGATTAATATTGAGATCTATGTACTTGGTTAATTGGAAACAGCTATAACTGTGTCCGCAGTTTCACCCTTCTTGACGTCTGAGATAGAGGGAATTAAAGAGGGATAGCCAGCGGTGGAGTATTGAGGGTTGAGGAAGAAAGGGTGTGTGTGTGTGTGTGTGTGTGTGTGTGTGTGTGTGTGTGTGTGTGTGTGTGTGTGTGTGTGTGTGTGTGTGTGTGTGTGTGTGTGTGTGTGTGTGTGTGAGAGAGAGAGAGAGAGAGAGAGAGAGAGAGAATGGTTATCATAATTAAATAACAAAAAAAATCTGTAATCTGTCAGCCATAATGCTACCCACTCTAACACGACGAATCTCACCTACAGATCGCAAACTATTACAACAGATACATCACTGACCTCGCTCTTACTGACACTGTCCATTCAGTCATATGAGTAAACGTGCAATGAAATCCATCAGGAAATGATAACATAGCTTTCTGTTATTATAATATATTTGCATATAACTCGAGAAGATTAGTGAAGGATAGAGTGGGGTTAATAAGGAAGACGTAGGGCAAGCTGCTTACTAGCAAAGGTTATGGTGGAGATACTAAATTAATATTTTGCTTTTGTCTTGACAAAATTAGAAGATGGTAACATTGGTCCAGTTGAAACTATGAATGTTGAACAACTCGACAGTACAGGGATTTCAAAAAGGCTGGCAGCACTCTATCTGTCAGAAGGACTGAATGGGATACTCCCTGGGTTGCTTCAAGAGAGAAGGGAGCAGATCAAAGAGCCATTGACAGAAATTGCACAGACCTCTCTGAGCATGAGAACATTTCTGTGGGACTAGAGGATTTGACTGTGACACTTTGGGTTCTGTATGGGGCAAAGGAGGAGTTAATATCTTGCAATCAGCGTGACATTGTGAAGGGCTACTCAGGTCGGCAGCATTTAATTACTTTTTTTGACGAGGTGACAAACGCAGTGGATGTGGGTGGTGCTGTCGCTGTTGTATACCGGAAATTCCACAATACATTCGGCACAGAGCCACATGGCATGTTGGTAAGCAATTTAGAAATGTTTGGGACTAATGGGTCCTTGGCAGTACGAATTAAAAGTTGGCTGAAAAATCGGAAACGGAGGGTAGGTGAAGATGGGTACACAGACTGGAGACGAGTTGAAGCTTGTGTTCACTAGAAATCCGTGTTGTGAAACTCACTTTACTTTTTTTATAAATGATTTGATGATGTTTGTTGGCAGCAACTCTCTGAATGTGCAGGCAATATAAAGCAAGGAAATGCACTGCCTGCGAGTTTAGTATAAGTGGATTGCATAGGAGGTTACAAAAGATAGCTGAATATTTATTTGACAGCGATGAATTAACCGGGGGCTGGAAATGAAGCTGGAGAGAGGGACGAGCTGGGAGTTCTTTCGGGATCAGGTACAGATCCGAGGTGTCAAATGGCCACTTTCTGTACTATAACTTCCTATGTTTTCATTATGCTCTCAACGGCAGTCACCTTATAAATGTAATTCTTTTATGTTCACTTTTCATTTTAGCTTAAAGAATTCTCGAATATCTAAACCACAAGTAAATCGGGCAGACAGACATTCTATTTCATAAAGGTTCATTGACTCTGCTTGATTACATCCACAGTTTTCAATTGTTACGCTATTACTTGCTTAGTAATTGATTCCAATACTTTACTAACAACAACTTTCAGGCGAATCGGCCGGTAGGTGTCTAGAGTTTTGTCCCTCCCTTCTTGAATGGCGGTGTCTCATTAGTAGTTTTCCAATCCTCCAGTAGGTGTTCAGAATTCAAAGTTTGAGGCTGAGGGTTGACCGTATAGAGGTTTATTCAAAAATTAGGGGCATGTAGAGGGTAAGTAGAGAAGTTCTTTTTCCTGGGGTGGTGGAGTCCAGAACTGCATCGTATAAGTTTAAGGTGAGAGGGGAAAGATTTAAAAGTGATCTAAGGTGCAACCTTTTCACGCAAAGGGTGGTGCATGTATGGATTGAGCTGCCAGAGGAAGTGGTGGAATCTGGGACTATTACATCATTCAACAGGCATTTGGATAGTTATATGAATAGGAAGGGTTGAGAGGGATATGGGCCAAATGTAGGCAAATGGGGCTGGATGAATTTCGAACATCCGGTCATCATGGACGAATTAGATTGAAGGATCCGTTTCTAGGTTACACATCTCTATGACTCTGACGATTTTGGGGGAAAATTACATTCAATGCATCTATTAGACTTGTGGTTACTTCATTTGTGATCCTAAGATGCAAGCCATCCGGGCCAGGGGACGTATTTGCCTTTAGATTGATCAGTTTGTCTGACACAATGTTTCCAATGATGATGATGGGATTCAGTACCTCTCCCCTGTATTCTTTAGAATTAATGGAATGTCACCTGTTTTCCATTTAATTCTCAGGCTGTGCCCACGGGTTCTAGGTTCCAGCCTCGTGGAAACAACGTCCCAACATCCACCCTTTCTAAGACATGCATTATCTTGTAATTCCTATTAGATCTCCTCTCAACCTTCTGAACTATAATGACTGCAATCCCAAGGTCTTCAGGCATTCATCTTACGTTCAGCTTATCATCCCAGGGATGATCCGAGTGAGTCTCCATTGGAGACCCTCCAGTGCATGCTTCCAGTGCATACCTATTTCTGTTTTTGTTTCACCAAAGAAATGAAACAGTAGTAGGTTACAGAAAATGTCTATGACATTTGAAAGATTCACAAATCAAAGCGTTGATGATGTCCACGTCTATACAATGCATTCAGATTATGCCTTGTAATACGTTAGCTGTTTGATCTTCCACTATATTTCATCTACAGGAGGCATCACTCCCATCTCTGCCCCAGCAACGTCATTACCGACGATAAACTGTCTTTCTGGGGGTGGCTGAATTGGCTGGGGCTGTTTTCCCTGTAGCGTGGGATGCTGAGGATAAATTGAATAGTCAAGGTATTTGCCCTGAGTAGGGGAGTGGAAGAGTCGAGGGGCATAGAATTACGGTGAAAGAGAAAGATTTAAATCGGTCTGCAGGGGGAAACGTGTATGGAATTAGCTGTCAGAGGAAGTGGAGGAGAATGGATAATTGCAGCATTTAAAAGGCGTTTTGATGGGAGTGTGATTACAATGTGTTCAGAGGAATACGGACAAAGTGCTGGCACATGGGACTCGATTAGTTTTGGATATCTGGTTGGCATAAGTTGGATGCAAGTGTCTGTTCCTGTGTTATACATCCCTATGATTCCTGGGAATTCAACACGGATGTGTTGTGAGGATGTGAGGTGTACTGACAGCACTAAATATTCTCAATGAGATAACAACGTATCACTTGGTTGAAAGTTAAATTAGCTGGTTGGCGGGAAAAGAACAAGACAGATTCGAATTGGGCCAATCTGTTTAAATTGTACCCCGTAAAATATCAAACTCCAAATCAGATTGAAATCATTATATTGGCAATCTTAAAAACCAACGACAGAAACGGATGTTTGGTAGTACAAGATCAGGGGAAATTGAACAGTTGGAAGCAGATTTACCAAACCTCCAGCATGGATGAAGACTGCCTGAAAAATAACTCTCTTTAAAAAAAGTATTTTATCGTGCAATAACCTGTGAAGCAGAAATCCCTAAGAAGAAGAAACTAAAACCTGAATTCAGAGAATACAAAAGCTGCCTGATATTGAAAAAAAGAAGTTTTGTTTTGTCAACTGTGATCTGGAGTTTTATCAGACTAGTATTATAGAAGTGAAGGCAAAGTACAGGTTCGAGTCGTTAGGTAATTATTATCTTTCATACTTTAAGAAAAAGAAGTTGTTAAATTTTACTTTAACTGGTTCTTGGCCTCTGGAATTTTCAGAGATTATGGCACGGGATAAATATTTTCTGTGTTGCTGGTTTACCCAGTGTTGTAATAGTTGGAAGCTGTTATTAACTCTAATGGAGAAAGTAAGATCCACACTTCCAGACGCAGCTACATGTTTTCACTGGATATTGTAGCATTTCAGTTATGTATCATTTACAGTCCATAGCAGAGAGAGAGATCATATGTGACTGTCTGCATGCGTGTTTGTGTGTGTGCATGCGTGCAGCCTATGTGTCAGTCTCTGCCTGTGATGGGAACCCTTTTTTACCTCACGAGAATTGGAATAATGAATGGAAATGTGTTGAATAAAATTCACAGACTATATTTCCTGCTCTCTCTCTCTCTCTCTCTCTCTCTCTCTCTCTCTCTGCAGCCTGCTTTTGTTTGAAGAAATACAATGCCGCCCTCTGCTGGAATCCCTACGCCACTGCACAAACAGCAAATTCTTTTTTGAAGAAATCATCAATGTTGATGAATCTCACACATCGAACGTTTGTATCTTTCTTCAAACAGTGTCTTCAGTGAAACAAAGCAGCTTTGCCTGATCCCTTGCGACGTTGTCTCTGAGACATGAGGAGAAGGAAAAGAACATGCTCAGTGTTTATCTCACCCGCTCCACCCCATCGGGGTTTGAATTCTCTCTCACTTTGAATTTGTGATAGTATACAAGAAAGCATTATAAAAATGCAGTCAAATTCACTCTGTCTTCTTCATGAAGAGCTTTAGTCAGAAAAAACTCAATGGAAGTGCAGCTCAAATATTCTATCTAATGTGTACAATGTTAGCAACACTGCTCAAAGACAAATCATTAAATCACTTCCACCTTGTAAAGGAAGTATGATATACCTCCCATGAATTAAAAATCACATAAAACCAAGTTATACTCCAACATTTGGAATGTGTAAATTTCTGAGCGCTGCTCCTTCATCAGGTGATTATGGAATATAAGGTATTTCTTCTGAACAAGCCTGTGGGACTATAAGTTGGTATTGTGGACTTCTTAACTTTGACGCCAAAGCCCAACACTGGCTCCTCCACATGACTTGTCCACTGAGTGTTTTCCACCCTGATGGACTTCAGTACAATTGTAATCCTCTCAACATGAACCTTGCGTGTAATTATTTGTGGGAGTGTGTGACTGTGTGTGTGTGTGTGTGTGTGTGTGTGTGTTTGTGTGTGTGTCCTACTGTGTGTGTCCGTGTTTGTGTGTGTTGATTTGGTCTCAGTATGGGTGTTGATGTGAGCTGCTGTCCACCCGCTCTCATTCTGAACAAATCCCACAATCAAAACATGTGCGGTGGTGCAAAGAGGACAGCAGAGGACAGGAAGGAGGACATGGCATCACTTTCAACACATGGAGTATTGATTGCATTATTTTCGTTCTGTCCTCATCAACAGGGAGTTTTAGGTTAGACTGCATTGCAGTAGCAGGCAACTGGAATTGGGAAGCTTGATGCTGAAATGTACAGAGCTTTGCTATTTGTTAGCATTTGATGGTGGGTGGCTTCTGATAATGTGGTGTCATCACATGCCACAATTTCTCACAACGAAATATCTCATAATTGGCTGTTTGAAGTAGCACTTTTGAGACTCTTCATTTTTTACTGAGAAGCGAGGCCAATAGTGGAACATTTTCTGATGAGCTATCCTAATTTATTTAATTTCATCAGAACACACCTCAGGGACACATTTGATGGAAATTCAAACGGTTTCAAGATAAGAGGTGTTCGTCAGAAGGAAATTCCATTTCCTTGGTAAATTTCTTTGGATTCCTCCAAGATGGCGAATCTGCAGCTCAACTGTCGCCCTGCAGTGAGTTCAGGAGTCTCTGTCAAGAGTGTGATGAAATACACCCCACTTGTCCTGTATGGGGGGAAGCTCAAACAACGCTCAAGAATTTCGACACCATCCAGGGATAATGCAGCCAACAATTGATTTGCACAACATCCACAAACAAAGCCTGTCTCCCCTAGCGACACTCAGTAGCAGCAGTGTGTACCGTCTGCAAGATGCACTGCAGGAAGTTACCAAAGATCCTCAGGCAGCACTTTCCAAACCCACAGCCACTTCCACCGAGAAGGACAATGGGCACAGGTACATGGGAACACCACCCGCTGCAATCTCCCCCTGAGTCCCTCAACATCCCGACTTGGAAATCTATGGCCGTTCCTTCCTGAGTCAGAATCCTGGAATGCCCTCCCTCAGGGACGTTATCGTGCTAACCTATAGCACATGAAATGCAGTATTTCAAAAAGGCAGCTCGCCCCCACCTGGGCAAGTAGGGATTAGGCAATAAACGCAGAGAGAAATAGCGATGTCTGCATCTCAAGAGGTTTATTAACATGTTATTCCATGGTCTGGAAACGATAGGACACTCCTTTTGGTTTCACTGAGGAATTTTATTTATTCACAATAAGACAAATTCTTGTAACCAGGTATTTCAATGAATTACTGATATTTGCTCTAAACCTGGACAATGTTGCTGCATAAATGAATGTGTTTGTGCAACAACTTAGGTTCTGCAACATGTATCCAATAATACTGAAATGATCCATAAAAGGCGTGTAAGTCTCAGGATCGATTCCTTGAGTGACACCGTATACGAACTCTACAACAGTGATTAACCACAGGAGGATAAAGCTTCCAGAGATGGTGAAGAGCAAAATCACAGACTTCCTTCTGCTTTCCATCTCTGGGTCTCTACAATTCTCTTCTTTGCGCTCACCCCTCAGTCTGATCCGGACTCGACTTGTCACCAAAATGTGTCTGACTGTCAGAGCATTGAGCGACAGAATTAAAGTGAATGGCAGTAAAGGTGTTAAAAAAGTGTCAAACCAGCTTAATGCCACCCACCAAGTCTCAGTATAGTAGCTTGATTTTGTATCACAGTAAAATGGCATATTCTTTATTATCATCATGGGTTCATATTCAAAATAGAAGCGGATGTTTTTGAAGCAGAACAGGATGCAGGTTGTTGCTAGAACTACAGTCGCAGTTTTCTCAGTGCAATATTTTGTTTTCAGCTTCCGACAACAAATGGTCACAAACCGGTCAAAGGAGAAAGTAACGGTGAACCAGACAGAGCAGTCAGTGGCAGCACGGGTCAAGACCTCAGTAACAATGCAAACAGGAGTGATGTCCAGGAAAGAACGAGGGTAATAATTAAAGCGAGAACTCGTCAGAATAATATCAGTGAAAATGACCATCAGATCAGCAACTGCCATCACCACCAGGTAGCGAGTCGTGCAAGGTGTAACACCACATTTGCCCTGGGAAAGGATAATGATCGCCAGCAAGTTAACTGTGAACATAAATGCAAAACACACTGTGAGTTTCTGATCAACAAAAATAGTTTGCTACTAAAACCAGCGCAAACTGTGAGTGGAATTGTTTGCGATTGACTGATTCTGAATTTTAAATTTTTTACACTAATCTCAGATAGCCCCCAGCCTAATTACTCCAGAGATTAAGGCATTTAGACAAGGACTGGACTTATTCCCACTCATCAAATTTAGAAGCGCTTTAGAAATTACCTCGAGGCGCATATTCTTCATAAACATGAAAGAACCTTACATGTTGTCAAGGGTGATAGAGGATTGGAACTCGATTCCACAAACGGCAGAGGATGCTGGGTCACTTGTGAATTTTAAATGTGTGAAAGAGTTTCTTTAATTATACAAAGCAATTGAAGAATATGCACCACAAAATCAGGAGCTGCTGCAAAGCTCAGCAGGTCTGGCAGAATCTGTGAAGATAAATTAGAGTTCATGTTTCTGATCCATTCCGAAGAATGGTCGCCAGACCAGAAACGTTAACTTTGATTTCACTGCACATGTTCTGGAAGGCCTGCTGAGCTTTCCAAGGAGAGGTAACGCTTCGGCTCCAGTAACCTTCGTTCAGAACTAACTTTCCACATTTCATCTCATACCTTCAAACCGTATGGAACCGGGACAGATGACAGAACACTGAGATCAGAAAATGCTGCAGCAGCAGTGATGTTGGGAGTATCTGTCAGTGGAGAACTGGTCCGAGAATGCTGCTCAGTTACCTGCTATGACTATTCCCATATCTTGAAAAGACTGACCAGTCAGTGAGCTGGAAACGTTATTCTTGAAAAGATAAAACAAGAGAGCACATTAGTAACAGATTAAACAAGTTCAATTGTCACAATGCCATACCAGGGATGCCAATGACAGCAAGGATGGAATAGAACACTCTCTCCACATGATCAATCGTTGTAAGCATCTTTCTACGTGATGTGATGCGTCCCTTCAGACAGCTGACAAGCTCATTGTTTGAATCTCTGAGCTGATGCAGATATGCTGCCTTATACTGTGTGGATGCTCCTTGGGGACACTGATGTAACAGCATTAAGCATTGTTAGTGTTTTTTTTAAAATTTCGGTCGACGAACAAACTAATTGCAATAGTGAGTTTAATCCCAATTATGAACCATGATGCTGCTCAGAACATCACAATGAAATAACAAAAACAGAATCTGGGATCTTACAGCAATAACACTGCCCACTCAAACACCATGAGCCCCTTCCCGAGATAACAAATTATTTCAATAAATGCGGCATTGTGACTGTTTGTTCCAAGTGTGAAAATATGCTTCAGAGCTGTCTTTCTGTACTCGAGTGTTGGAGCTGCCCGCTTTAAATAAAAACGTTTCACTTCCTGATTTAAATGCTATTCTTCTCACACAGTGAACATGTGCATTGTTGTTGAGATCAGCAATGATATCAGTTGACCAGGATCTGAAGGTATATAAAGAATCAAGTGAGGAGAACATCTTGCCTTTCCTTGGCCAAGGGGAATCTTTGATCAAGATGGCTTCCAACAATGTGTGCATCACTGACCTCACTGATATTGTCGCTCTCCATTCAGATACATCACTGACCTCACTTTTCGTCTCACACTTTGTTCAACTATGGCACTGATATCACTCGAAATGTCGCTATGCATCCATTGACCTCACTCTTGTTATCACTGTCCATCCAGGAAAACCACTCACCTCACTGTTACTGGCAATTCTCAACTAGGCACATCACTGACCTGACTCTTATTGTCATTGTCCACCTGGATTCCTGACTGATGTTGGGATAAATGGTTCAGGAAGTGATGACCTACAGCCCTTCAGTTTTAATTATAAAGTAAGATATTAATCATGATCAATAAGTGAAGATTAACGCAAGGCACCTATGAAACGAGCACTGAACCACGGGATATGGCAGTGATACTAAATGAATATTTTTCATTTGTCGTTACTGCATTGCAGTTGGATATTTGAGTAGAACACTAATCAATAAAGGAATGGTGATAGAAAGGCAGGCAGCACTCCAGGTAAAGACGTCAACAGAGCCAGATGGGATGAATCCTAGATTAATGAGAGGACAGAGGGAGCAAGTTGAAGAGTTCTTGACAGAAATGTCCCAGACCTCTCTGAAAGCAGGAGCAGTCCCGGTGCAATGAGATATTGCAATTTTACTCCGTTCTTTAATGCCAATATACTACAGACTTGTTAGTTTATTATCAACAGTGTGAAACTTGGTGGAGGCCATAGTACAAGGTAAATATACACTGAGAAATAAACAAGTTAACACTAGACAGCCAAAAATGGCATTGTCATCGGCGGTTCCTGACTGCAAAATTTGATTGAGTGCATTGGCGTTCTCACTCTCAGTGAATGAGGGCTGTGCTGTGGATGTTGTCTATTCAGACGTTCAGAAAGTATGCGATACAGTGCCCAATGACAGCTTGGTTAGAAAATGAGATATGTTTAGTATTGAGTGTTCCTTGGCAACATGGGTTAGAAGTTGGCTAAAGGATATAAAACAGTGGTTAGGTATAGAATAGTATTTCTTACTTTGGAGATGAGTTGAAGGTTACTTTCTCTACAGACTGGTTTTGGGATGCTGCGTTTCGTAATTTACTGGAATGATTTGGAGATGCGTGCTGATGGCAAAATCAATAAATTTGCAGATGACACTCAACGGGGAAGATAGTGAACTGTGAGGATGATGCTGACGGACTTCAAAGGAACATTGAGAAATTAACCAAATCGCCAGATACTGGGCGGATAAATTTTATTGCCAAGAAATGTGAGGTGGAGCATTTTGTTAGAAGTAACACGGAGAGCCAAGGCAGGCACATTAGTCCAACTTTGAGGGGCGTACAACAAACGAAGAACCTCAGGGTGAATGTGCATAGTTTTCTGACGGTGGCCAGGCAAGTTGAAACGGTTGTGATCAAGACTGCTATGATCTTGAGGTCGATAAATGCACGCAAAAACAAGGCAGTGTTGTTTCACTTCTTCCAATCACAGGACAGACTACGTTTACTTCGATTCTGGACACCATGTTTAAGCAAGGACGTTTGTGCCCCAGACAGAGAACACTGGAGATTTAATAGAACCTAGGAGTTCAGATGAAATGTAGCGTTATTCTCCTGAACAATCTGTTCTGATCCTCCAGTAGCTGAACACCTTTCTCCTCATTGTCTACTTGCCAAATAATCTTTATGTCATCTCCAAACATGGCGATCAACCTCTCACATTTACAGAACATCGTTTATGAACATCACCAACATGAAGGTCCTACAGTGATTGCTGTGGAACATCTCATAACACTGGGCTCCTGATAGACAGACAGACAAACAAACACTCACACATAGACACACACACAAACACACACACACACAAACAGACACACTCACACACACACTCACACACACACGCTCACACGCACTCACACTCACACACACTCACACATAATCTCACACACAAACCCACTCACACACACTCCCGCACACACTCACACACACACTCGCGCACACTCACACACACATATTCACACACACTAACACCCCCACACACAAACTCACTCACACTCACTCACAAACTCACGTACACACACTCACACACACTCTCACAAACACACTCTCACACACACACGCACATACGCACACACTCACCCACAATCACGCTCACGCTCACACATAACCTCACACACACTCACACACCCGCACACACATTCTCACACCCCCCACACACACTCACACACATACCCACATACACACTCACACATACACACATTCACACACACACTCACACACCCACGCACGCACACTCACAATCACACACACTCACACATACACACACTCACACACACACACATTTACACACACACACACACACACACACACACACACTCACACACACACGCTGATTGCCAGGGCAAGCATAAAAGCAAAAGGCAAAACATATAATGTGGAAAAGGGCAGTGGGAAACCAGGGCATTGAGAAGTGTACAAAGGCCAACAGAGGGTAATAAGAAGAGAAGTAAGGAGGGAGAAGATTAAACATGAGGTTAAGATCGCTAGTTATATCAAGGAAGACCGCAAGAGGTTCTTTTAGATACACAAAGGCCAAATGAGATGCAAAAGTGGACATTGCATCGCTGGGAAATGATGCTAGAGAGACAGTAGTGGGGAACAAGGAAATGGCTGAGGAATTGAATAATTATTTCACGGTCTTCCGCAAAGTTCAAGAGAATGAGGGGGCAGAGCTAAGTATGGTGACCATCACCAAAGTGAAAGTGCAAAAAAGCTACAAGTAATAAAAATTGATAAATGTCTTGGTCCCGATGGGCCAGAGTTCTGATGCAGGTAGCCGACGAAATAACAGAAACGTTGGTTGCGATCTTCCAAAAATCACGAGAATCATGGAAAGTCCTAGATGATTGAAAATCGCTGTTGCAACTCCCTTGTTCTAGAAAGGATCAAGACAAAAGATGGAAAATGATAAGCTAAGTAGCCGAACAACCGTTGCAAGTAAAATTCTAGAATCCATTGTTAGGGAGGAGTTTTCTAAATTATTGGAAGTGCAGGGTCGGATTAGAACAAGTTGTCATGGATATAGGAAGGAACCTGTTAGAATCCTTTGAAGACGTAACGAGTAGGTTAGAACAGGGAAAAGCAGTGGATATTAATATATAGATTTCTAAAAGATTTCTGTTAAGACGCGTCACGAGAAGTTGTTGAGAAAGGTGAAGGCCCACGGTGTTTGTGGTGAGTTAATGGTGTAGATTGAGGATTGTCTCTGCTCTATGGTCCTGTTCCCCGGGATGCAAATCAAGAAAATCATTGCCTGCACCTGGAGGACTATTAACCCGGTGATAGACGCTCTTTGGTCTAACCAAAACATGTGGTCTTCCAGAACAGTGAGTTGACACCGACTGAGTGTTGCATACTAGCCCATTCCAAGAGTCGGGGTTGTGTTCTGGGATGCACTCAACCTTGGGGCAGTTGCCTCCAAGGTGCAGTGGGGTAAGATGACCATTTAAGGTATTTCAGCCAATGTACAATGAGCCTCTGTTCAATTATCGGAAGCTTCCAGTGTCCCAATTGTATTGAAAAATATGTTTTGTGTGTAAGATGTGTCTTCGTTTGTTTGGATAGATTCAAACTCCTACGATTTTGTTTTCTTGTTGCACTATTGTACAGAACTGTGCTGCAGTTGAGATTATTAACGTATAAAGATCTTTTTAAATTTCTAAAATATATACTTAAATTTAAAAGAAATGAATGAATACAGTACAACAGAATACAAATAAATGTAACATGACGATCTGATCTCATTTTTTAATCATTGTGTTAAATCCATATTTAATAAACCTTTTCAATACAATAGATTGAAGGAAAATCTTCCTTGCAGTCCCTTCCAGTTTCTTTAGAAGCCTGTTTCTCAATGTTTTCAATGCGATTTATGGGTATCACAACTGTCTGCGAATGTGCACTGGAAATTAGTATACACTGTTCTTGCAGTTGTTATATAAAGTAATGGTTAAATAATGAACATAGAATTTACCATTCTCTTTGACAAGATAGTCATAGAAAGCATGGGTCAACAGCTTCGCTTCACTTGGTGGTCGCCACTGATTATGTTGCCTAGCCTTGTAATGAAACGTCTGGATATCAAACCAACAGCTCAGCGAGCAAACCTACACCCTATCTCTATGGAAAAGTTTAGAAAAAGCATTGACCAGTCATCTGCATTGTATGCAACTTCCAATTTATGTTCAGTCATTAGACTCCAGCTGCAGCCAAACTATTATTGGCCATCAGTCTATATCCAACGAATTAAATGTGTAATCTCCTTCAAAACTCAATCTTCTACAGACGCAGACAAACACACATGCACACCCGCACATGTAAACACAGACACACAAGTGCATGCACTCTCACACGCAAACATGCACATGCACACAGAGGGACACACACACACACAAGCACATGCAAACAAATACTCACAAAACCGACACACACATGCACACACAAACAAACACGAAAGAGAGAAAAATAAAGAATGCTATGGATGCAGAGAAAAACTAAGAAGGAAGACACAATTCCTCTTCACAATGAAAATGATATGAGATTAGATTACTTACAGTGTGGAAACAGGCCCTTCGGCCCACCAAGTCCACACCTACCCTCCAAAGAGCGACCCCCCCAGACCCATTTCCCTACATTTACCCCTTCACCTAACACTACGGACAATTTAGCATGGCCAATTCACCTAACCTGCACTTCTTTGGTCTGTGGGAGGAAAGCGGAGAACCCGGATGAAACCCACGCAGACATGGGGAGAATGTGCAAACACCACACAAACTCTAGCCCGAGGTGAGAATTGAACCAGGGTCGCTGGCACTGTGAGGCAGCAGTGCTAATTGTATTTATTCCCTTCTGTCCAGAATGTTGCTTCACTGTCTTCCTTCTCTCAACACTCTTATTGATTTACAAAAGGTACGAAGACTGATTCACAGTTACGAATACTCTCTGTCATCCTCATTAAACGGCAGAATTCACATCAACTGCACAAAAAAAATGGCTTAAACGAATGTTTACTGCTGGGAACAGAAAGAGACCTCCTATCAGGTGGAGGTCTGAGGCTTCTCTGGATTTACTTCAGAGCCCCAAGTGGTTCAGCTGTCTGGGAAACATTCACGTCACTGCTGGCAGACAGAAGGCCTTTGGTTTTGATAATCGGTCGGTTGTTTACAAACCAAGCAACTACTTGCTCGAAACCAAGGCTCCATCGGTAAGTATCTCTGTTCATTTGCAAGCACTTCGATCATTGGGTCACTCTCACTGTCAAGTGAATTGCTTCTGAAGCATGCAACAATCCTCCACCAAACCTCTGGTTTTCAAGTAGGTCTCTTTTCGTTTCAGTCAACAATTAAAATCCAGATGTGGAAAAAATGGTTTTCACATGCTACAACCCCTTTAAAACTGAAATGCCGTTCAAAAAACGCATTTCCTTACAAAGTATATGATTTACAAAAATATAACATCAGACTGTAATCTATTTATTCTTTCTCCCATGTGACAATGTTTAACAATCAGCATTCCTTATATCTTTCATTTATTTCAGAATTTGCCATTTGAGGCAATCCATTGGCCATTACATTATGTGTTCCAGCAAGGTGTATGATCTTTATATTGAATGGATCCAACTGAATTGTCTTGCATTCATAGTTGGAAAGTTTTCAATGAAGGCCAGTGGATTCTGTCCACTGTAACTTCGCATTTTATTGTTCCCAGTTGGGTTCAGGCTTCCTAGTATTGAAGAGCTAACGGCAATCCTAAAGCTTCTATTTATCTGGGAAGTGCTTCTTATGATGCGTATTCTTTTCAAGAGTAGAACACTAAGAGCTTATCTATTTCAGAGTCATCATCCTGCAACATGACAGCACTCAGCCCCAAGTCAAAGGCAGTTTCGCATTCGGCCAACCAGACCACTTTTGCTTGATTGCTTCACTAGTTTCTTTAATGGCACAACTCAAAAGCTGAGATAATGCAAAACTTTCCAACAAACATACACATTCCGAAAAAAAATCTACAAATTTCACATTAGGTTTTATAAATAAAAGGAATTCATGGAAGAGAGAACATTACAGCACAGTAGAGGTGCTTCGACACTCGATGTTTCACCGATCTTTGGAAACAGTCTCAAGCCCATCTAACTTACACCATTCCATTACCACTCATATGTTTATTTAATGATAATTTACATGCCCTTCAAATTGTCAAGTCTAACCACTGTTGCAGACAGGGCATTACATGTCCTTACTAATCTCTGAGTTAATAACCTTCCTCTGATATCTTTACTATATCCATCACTCCTCAATTTATAACCATGCCTTCTCATGCCAACCATCACCATACGAGGAGAAAGACTCTTACTCTTCATCCTTTCTGATTATCTGATCATCTTGTATCTCTCTATTAGGGGTCCTCTCAACCCCCTTCTCTCTAACGGCAACATCATGGTAAATCCTCTCTGTACCCTTTCTCTTACTTCCAGATCCTTCTTGTCATGCAGCGAACAGAACTGCACGCAATATGACCTCATGGCTCCGAAACTCAATCCTTGTAACAATAAAAACTACAAGCCTTCTTAACAACCCTGTCAAATTGGGTGTCCACTTTCAGGGACCAATGTACATGGACACAGAGAATTCTGCGCATTCACATTTCAAAAATCGAACTATTAGCTCAGTGCTCTGTGTTCCTGTTACACCTTCAAAAATGAATCATCTCAGACTTTTCCACATGAATCTCCATTTTCTACCTCGCAGCCCAGCTCTGAAGTTTATCCATGTTCCTTTGTACCCTGCAACATCCTTCAACACTATCCACTGCTCCACCGACATTAGTGGCATTCACGTTGGCTATCATTGGCAATACCTGTGTGCTTGTACATATATCACTGTGTGTTTCTCGATGCATGTGTGTCTCTGAGTGTCTGTGTACATGTCTGAGAATCTGTGTGCGTGTGCATGTGATTGTGAGTGCATATATATAAATGTTTGTGTGTCACTCTGTGTTGCTTTTGTGTGCGTGTGTGTGCCCGCTTTTCTCTCTCTGTTTACGCATGCATCTCTGGACATCTCTCTGTTTATGTGAGTGTCTGTGTCTGTGCGTATGTATATTTCCCTCTGTATCTATCTGTATGTTTCTGATGATGAATCTGTATGCGTGACTGTCTATACATATCTGTGGGTGCATGCGCGTGTGTCAGTGTAGAAAAGTAGGTCCATTACAGTGCGTTTCATTGCTGTGAATATATATCACAGTCTACCTCTGTGTCTGTGCCGGTGTTGGACTGAGGTGGACAATATCAGAAGTCGCACTAGACCAGGTCAGAATCCAACAAGCTCAATTGAAATCACAGGCTTCCAAATACAACTGTTCAACTACAACATGTGACTTCTAATACCATCAACATGTTTGTGCCTTTTGTGTGTTAATATGACAGTACGTTTATATTTCAGTGCGTATCTCTGTGAAAGTATGTCTGTGCCGGAGGGTCTCTGTTGTTTTGGAAGTGAAGCCGTTGAACTGAAGTTAAAGACCCTCTGTCTGTGTCACTATTGTGTTTATGGTGGTAATTTGATGCTGATGATGATGTATCCCTGTATATGTGTGTGTGTGTGTGTGTGTGTGTGTGTGTGTGTGTGTGTGTGTGTGTGTGTGTGTGTGTGTGTGTGTGTGTGTGTGTGTGTGTGTGTGTGTGTGTGTCAGTTTGTCTCTCTGCACTTGTATATGCCTATTTGCGTGTGTGTGAGCCCATCTCTCCCCACAATGGGAATTACATTTTTCCAATGAAGATTTGAATGAATAAATTAAAATGTCGTGAATTCGAAGGTTCAGACTTTCTCTCTAACTGTCTGGCTATCCATCTGTTTTCAGTGATACAATGCCATCCTCAATTGGACACCCCACGCCACAGCAAAAGCAGTTTTTGCTCAGAGAAACGATCAAGCTGTGTGAATCTCTCACACTGCATGTTTGTTCCGTTCTTCAAAGAATGTCTTTGGAAACACAAATCAGTTTTGCCTGATCCATTGCGATATTTTCCCTGAGACATGAGGAGAAACAGCTGAATATACCCAGTGCTTGTCTTATCCACTCCAGTTTTATTTCATTTCTCACTTAGAATTTGATTTGCGAGTTTACATCAGAACACACCTGCAGAAACTGTAATAAAATTCACCATAGTCTCCTGAAGAGATGGTTCACTCCAAGGTTTTGTATACAATTGCAGCAGAAATGCTCTAATACATGTCTATTGTTTCAGGAATGGTGCTCAAAGACAAATCATACCTCACTGCAGACGGAACACAAATGCTGCTCCCCTAAGTTACAGACTGAGAGACCTCAGTGCAATTGTTACCAACTCCACACCAGCCTTGTATATATGTGTGTTTCTGTGTGTGTGTGTGTGTGTGTGTGTGTGTGTGTGTGTGTGCACGTGCGTGTCTGTTTGTATGCCTGTGTTTGAGATTCTGTATGGTTGTGATCGTGCGTGTGGGTTTTTCTGCGTTGATTGTACTGGCCTCGCTCTCTCTGTGTCTTTCTGATTGAATCAGGCCTTTTTTACCCTCCACCAATCCATGTGCAGTGGTGTGGGGAGTCCAGCAGAGGGTAACATTGTCTTACTTTCAACAAAAGAGATCTTTATTGATCTAATTTGACTCTTCACTACATGACAGGAAATTCCTGCTTGAGACTTCATTGGAGTATGACCCCTTTGGCACCTGTAACAATGATGCTTAAAAGTAGGATCTCAGCCATTTGTTCTCATGGATACAATCGATCGAACTAGATTCTTTACAGCATTATGGAACTTCACGCTGAACCAAGACAATGTCACTGCATAAATAAATGTTTCAAGTGTGGTTCTGATACTGTCATGTAATCCCCTGTCACAATTCCTCACATTGAAACTAGTCATCGTGGGCTCTTTGTGACATTAGTATGTAATCTGTTGAATTGGTACTCAGGAGTATGACCACGTACTTAATCGACAAATATTTTCTAAATTACTATGTTATTTAGTTTCATTCGATCTCTTGAAAGGATATGATATTTTGTAGACTTACAGGGGATTCTATTCTCGTACAAGTTAACCAGTAGGAAAATCCAATCCCAGGACAATTCCTTTGGATTGGGCTGCACGAGCAATCCATAAGTTCCCAGCCGAACTCCCTCCTTGCATTGGGATAAGGCTTCACTTTATAGGAACCCATTTGCCCTGGAAGGGGGCTGCTGCAACAATACTCAAGCAGCTGATCACCAACCAGGGCAAAGCAGCCCCCTCTTGATTGGCACCTTATCGTCAAACATCACCTCCCACCCCACCGACACTTAGTAGCAGCAGTGCACATCAGCTACAATATGCAGCACAGAAATTCACCAAAGATCGTCAGCAAGCAATTTCCAAACACACGACCAATTGCAAGGAGAAGGAAAAGGGTTCTGCTGTCTATCTCTGGTCTCATTGATTCTCTCCTTTGCTCTCACCTTTTAATATCTTCTGGACTCGACTGATCACTAAAATGTGTCTGACTGTCAGGGCATTGGGCAACAGAATTAAAGAAAATGGCAGATGCATGAGGACGCCATACCATTGTAAGTTTCCCTAGAATCCTCTCACCATCCCGGCTTTGAAATATATCACTGTTCCTTAACAGTGTTCAAAGACCTGGAATTCCCTTCCTCACTGCATTGTGGGTGAAGCCAGAGCACATGGACTGCAGCGTATCAAGAAGGCAGCTCACTCTTGTCTTCTCATGAGGTGGCAACTGGGGACGGGCAAAAGTTCTGACAAAATCAGTGATGCCCACATCCCGTGGGAGAATTGGAAATATCATTCTATGTTCTGGAAACAATCAGAACTTTCTTTTGGATTCAATTAGCAGTTTTATTTATTCATAATGGAAGAAATTAATGGAACCAGGTAATTCACTGTGTTACTGATGTTCATCCTGAACCTAGCCAACGTTGCTACTTAAATGGATGTATTTGTGCAACAACTTAAATTCTGGAACATGTAACCAGCGATACCTAAGGAATACAAACAACCCGAGCAATCATAAGGAAGGATTCCTTGAATTTCATAAGAACTGTACAAGAATGAGTAACCACAGGATTATGAAAGTCCCAGATATAGCGAAGAGCAATATCACAGACTTCCTTCTACTCTCCATCTCACGGTCTTTGCAATTCTCTTCTTCGTTCTCACCCTTCAGCCTCGCCTTGTCACTAAAATGTCTCTGACTGTCAAAACAGAATTAAAGTGAATAGCAGTAAAGGGGGCAAAACTGCATCCAGCCAATCTAATACCACTCACCAAGTCTCAGTAAAGTAGCTTGATTTTATTTTGCAGTAGAATGGCGCATTGTTGATTATCAACTGACGTTCATATTGAAAATTGAAGGGGATGGTTTTCAAACAGAACAGGGTGCAGGTTGTTGTCAGAACTGGAGTTGCAGTTCTCTCAGTGCAATATTTTGTTTTCAGCTTCTGATAACAAACACTCACAAATCTGTCAAACGAGAAATTGAGAGTGAAGCAGACAGATCAGACAGTGGCTGCATATGACACAACTCTAATAACACTGCACATAGGATGATGGACACGACAGAACCTGAGCAGTAATAAAAGTGAAAATCTCTTAGTATAACGTCAGTGATAATGGCCATCAGATTGCCAGATGCCAAAACCACCAGGTAGTGAGTCGTGCAAGGGGAAACACCACAGTTTCCCCGGGAAAGGATAAACGTCACCAGCAAATTAACTATGTAAGAAAAATGGGAAAAGACACAGCAAAACTATTGATGATAAATTCCTCTGTCCCTTCCAGAGTGCAAAAATAAAATTTTACCACACCACCCAGTGCACTTTGTGCGTGGAAGTGGAAGTGATTGGGATTGAATGAGTTTGAATTTCAAGAATTTCTCATCCATCTCAGATTGACCTACGACCCAACCGCTCCAGAGTTTATGGATTTTGAACAGATACTGCACTCTCGATTCCTCCAATGAAAACAGAAGGAAGTTTGAGATTTTTCTGAATGAAATGGAACAATTCAAATGACTGTGATTGTTTTTCACAGTTCTCAGGTCCAACGCTGGCCAGGTGCAGAACGCCGATGAAAACAGCTACCCCAACACAGACATAAGAGTGAGTTATCAAAAACGAAAAAAAGACTAATGTTGCAAATCAGAAACAAAAAGGAAAAGCTCAGCAGCTCCTGTGAAGTTTTGAATTCGCTGGCGATACAGGCAAAGGCTGAGAGAATTTCATAACGGATGGCAGCTGGATGAAGTTTTACAAATCAAAGCAGGATGCGCCTTCCTCAATTCCTTTGTTGTTACTCAAGCAAAGATCTCAGAATGAAAATTAACAACTGCTCCCTTTCTGGAAGAGAGCTCCCGACAACTTTTACATTTTGCTTCTGGATGTGCTACATGACATTGCTGCTGAACAGTCTGGTCCTCATTCTCAGACCATGCTGCCTTATTATCAAATCATCAGCCAGTGGAAATCGCTAATATTTTCCTGTCTTTTCCAGTTAATGACATGTTGGGATTTTCGCAGATCACACTTCACAACCTTCTAAACAGGCCTCATTTGAGCAATTAAACAGAAATTGCTCAGCAGGACTGGCAGCATCTGTGGAGAGCAAGGGAAGTTACCGTTTCGGATCCAGCGACTCTTTTTCAGAAGTAACTCGCTTCATCTCTCCTATTTACCTTCAAACTCTGTGAAACTGGATCAGATGCGACAACACTGATATCAGAAAATGCTGCAGCAGCAGTGAAGTTGAGAGTCTCAGTCAGCTTAGAATTGTATCGAGAATACCACGCAGTGAATTACTGTCACTGTTGCGGTGTCTGGATAAGGCTGACCAGTCAGTGAGCTGGAGATGTTATTGTTCAAAACGTAAAACCAGAGAGAAGATCAGCAGCATATTAAAATAAGTTCAATTATCAGAATGCCCATACCAGGAATACCAATAAAAGCAAGAGTGCTGTCGAATACTTTCTCCACTTGATTAATTGGTAAAGTTATTACTCCGTGTGAGGCGATCTATCCCTTCAGTCAGCTGGTAAGCTCCTTGTTTGAAACTCTGAGCCAATGCAGTCCCAGAGACATGTCCTTCTACTGTATCGAAGCGCCTTGGGGAAATCGAGGTGTCAGCATTACTCAGCTTTGTTACTGTTTCATCAAATTGCAGTAAATGACCCAATTCGTTACAATAATCAGTGTGATCTCTTAAATATGAAGGGTGTTGCTGCTCAGAATATCATAACGAAATAAAAAAAGCTGAATCTGAAGTCTGCCAGCAATAAAGCTGCCAAATGAAACACCATGAGTCCTATCCCAGATCACAAATGAATTTATCACGCTGGGCGCACACCCATCCTTGCACAATACCGAGCAAAGTCATTCTATTGTAATGGGCAGGGGTGCAGAACCAGGGATTAGATCGAGATATTTACAGAAAAAGTTATCTGTTCAGAAAGTGCACTGGAACAGTTATTCTGAGGCAGTCATTAAGCTCTTATCACACTTACTGCTTTTTGCATAACAGCTTTATAATGACTGCATGCAAATCTGTAGCACGGCACAAGGGATACTTGTGTCCAGGGTCCCTGTGAAATGACGAACGAGACACAGTGGTGTGTGTGCATGGGACCCTGTGGGTCCACCCTACAATATTGGTGCTGTTCAAGTGAAACCATTAATTTGTGGTGTACTGGAAACCACATACGCACAAATACACGCACACATACACACGAAAGCAAACACATACACACAGACCTGGGAATGGACTATGCATTAAATTCACTGATAAAATCTTGTTCGATAACGTTCACCAGGAAGTAATGCCAATCATAATAGATCTATCAGAGACACAGCTACTGTAATGGTTTCAGTCCCGTTTTACATGATTACATTTGCACCTGGTCTGTAGAATAATGAAACGAGGGATGCGAAAATATGAGGAAAAACCCATGCCAGCAGTTAATAGACGAGAGTTGATCTCGTCACAGCATATGGGGCAGGAATGTTACAGGTCAATAACCTCAGTTTGGATAAATGGGATAATAAACTCAGAATTTTGGCCCAACAAGTCAAATGAACCCGAGAAGCACTGAAATATAAACAATCAACAGGAGATTACAGGATAACTACACAGAATGAGGCAAATCCCCACGATGGTGGAGAGTCACGCCAAGATGAATTATGGGATGATGGAACAGCTGAGGGCGCAGCTCAGGCAGGTTAGCCAATGGAAGGCTCCATCCTGGATTAATGACAAACCATTTTTTACAAGAGAAACCCCTCACTAGCATCTCTCACTCTCATTAACAGCCGCTCACCGAGTTCGGGGTTAATGATATCTGCAAGTTCTGGCACAATGAGGTACTGGCCTTGCTGCTAGTCATTCCTATTATCCTGAGCGAAAAAGCTGGTTTGGAGTCAAGAATATCAGAATTATATGGAAAGGGTAGTTGGATGGGTTACCATGACGTCCTGCCATATACTACAGAGAGACAGGGGATATAAACAGGGATCACTCCAAAGTAAATGTGAACAAACAGGCCATTCCACTGTCTGCCCAGAGGTTGCCATTCTTGAATTCGGCTGCTCTCACATCAAGCTGTGGGCCTATTCCTCTCACCTTGATCTATGTTGGGATATTGTTGCTCTGATTGCCGCAGGAAATGACAGATATTCCAATAAATGTTAAGATCATTACAAATAATACACAATCAGGGCTAAAGGATAGATGGAGCACAATGGGTTATCACTTTATTTTTATTCATTCATGGAAGCAGAAGTGAGGCAAAACTATAAGGATGGATTGACAAAAGGCATCCATTGTTTTTGATACAGGGCTGCAAAACAAGTCAAGATATTTGCTTCAGTGATCAGCACATTTCACTTATTTAGTTCCAACCAGAAATACATTGCAATGAACATATCAAAATTTGCATAACTACTTTGGAGTTTATGTTCACATCACCAAACAGAATTTCTAACCTCACATTGAGGAGTCCCGTTAGTTGTGTGTCTGTTATGATGGACAGGGCATTAGACAGCACCTCGTCCTGTTGTCCGAGAAATGAATGGGGAATAGACACGAATGGAGAAAGTGGGAGCTGCAATATTCGCACCAACGTTGCAGTCGAATTAGACATATGCATCACATTGAACATATGTGGCCATTCAGCTCTTTGTGATATATACCTGCCTTTGGTCCACATCGTTTAAGATCTCTTTACAAAAATGTATCGATCTCAAATTTAAACTTACCTAAAGATCCAGCATCCACTGTCGTTTTTCAAAGAGAACTCTCCCACCCTTCGTGTGCAAAAATGCTTCCTGATAGTCTGGCCCTGACTCTCAGACTGTGCTCCCTCGTTCGAAAATCCCGATACAATAGAAACAGTTTATCTTTCTCTGCTCTGTGTTATTTTCCTGTTAATGCCTTGGAGACGTACACACTGAGGAATCTATCCCGAAGTCGATCATAGAATCCCTACACTGGTGATAGAGGCGATTTGGCCCAACCAATGGCCATCTGAAGAGCATTCTCACCAGATCTGGTACCCCCAGCCTATTCCTCTAACCCTGCATTTAGTACAGCCATTGTGCTTTGTCTGTGTACCCCTAGCCTCTATGGACTAATTTAAGAAAGCTAATCCACCTAACTTTCACGTCTTTGGACTGTGGAGAAATCTGGAGCGCGCTAACGAAATGCACGTAACACGGGGATAATGTGCACACCCCATAGGAACAGTTGCCTAAAGGTAGAACCGGACTCCGGTCCCTGGTGCTGTGGGGAGCAGTGCTGACCACTAAGCCACTGCACTGCCTCACCAGATATGCCCTAATTTTTGCACTTGCCCTCATTTTCTCCTGATATAATTTCTGCCACTCCCAACAACGCCTTCTTGCTCTGGTTATCCTTATGTTCACCTCTATGATTCTGCACATTCCTGTCAAGATCATTTCATGGTTTCTTACTTGTTCCATCTCAGACGGAATCGACCGCACTATCCTTTCCATCCTACATGTCTTTTAGAAAAGAAACATTCCCCATAATATTTCGGACAGTCTTTCATATTCCAGTCACTGAAGACCAAGAGAACAGACTGACACCCATATGGTCATCATCAACTGTGATTGATAAAACATGCATTTTCGTTTTGAGTCCTGACTGCAGAGTGAACAGTTTCAAAAGGAAATACCCACCACCTTCAATACTCCTGCCCTAAATCCTCCCGCCAGCCTGCCAGAATAAGCATCATTTATTGTTTTGCAGTTCTAAGGAAGGGTCACTCGACTCAAAACATTAACTCGGTTTCTCTGTCCACAGGAATTGCCTGCCCTGTTGAGTTTCTCCAGCACGCTCTGTGTTTGATTTAGAAGAAAATTCAGTTTCAGAAAACGTCACACACAAAATACATGGACTTGAACCGATTCCTGGTAACTGATCATTTTGACAAGAAGAACCACGCACGCATTGTGAAGCACGCATGCAAAGAACTGAAGATTGTTGAAAACTAAAATGATAACAAGAGTGCGCTGGAGAAACTCAGCAGCTCTGGCAATGTCAGTGCGCAGATAGAAAAATGGTAACACTTTGACGTTTGTGTAAATAGTGTCGCAAAGTGGTACAGCACAGAACCTAATCCTTTGGAAAACTCTCTCATGCCGAGTAGATAACCTAACATAATTTCCTCCAATTTGCTAGCACTTGGCCCACGTCCCACTTAACCCTTCCTATTCTTATGCTCAATTAGATGCCTTTTAACTATTGCAACTATATCAGCCTCCACCACTTCGTCTGGCATCACATTCCATACATGCACCACTCTCTTCCTGAAAACAAGTTGGTCCTTACGTCTCTTTTCCCTCTCACCCTCAAGTTATGGACTCACCCACACCAGGGAAAATACCTTATCTATTTATCCTAGCCATGCACCTCATGATTTTAAAAATCTCTATCAGGTCACCCCTCAAACTCCGATGCTCCAGCCTACTCAGCCTTTCCCAATAGCTCAAACCCTCCAATGCCGACAACATCCTTGTAAATCCTTTTCTGAACCATTTCAAGTTTCACAATATCCTTCGGATAAGAACGAGACCAAAATTGCGCACAATATCACAAAGTGCTCTAACCAACGCATTCTACAGCCTCAACATTACCTCCTAACCCCTGTACTCAATGCTCTGGCCAATAAAGGAAAACGCCTTCTTCACGATCTCATCGACCTGTGATTCTAATTTCGAGGAACTATGAACCTGAACTCCAAAGTCTCTGTGATCATCAACACTCCCAGGATCTTACCAATAAATGCAAAAGTCCTGCTCTGATTCTCTGAAAAGCGCAGAAGATTCGCATTGCACACAAGAGCACGGTAAGAAATTGAGCTTTAAGGAGGAAACTAGTGTTTATTGAAAACTTTGACCATTGTCAAGAAAAGCATCCAAGGGAATTCAAACAGTTTATGTAGCTCTGACCTGAATTTGGTTTGCGTCATTGCATAGATGCATGTGTTTGTACAAGAACTCAAATGAGTGAGCAGATACCCAGTCTCAGTGGCAATGTATGGGGAGGAGGTATAATATATCTGGTCATGCACAGCCAAGGTGTTCACCAAAGAAGTCACTGCAGATGTCAGATTTAGCAGTATAAAACTGCCCGACACCATGAAGAGAAGAACAACCGATTTTCTTCGGGTTTTCATCTCTGGATCGCTCTGGTTTTTAGCCTGCTGAACCCGAAGTCTCCTGCGACGAATATTGCTTCCTACAATGTGTCTGGCAGTCAAAGCATTAAATAGTAATATCAAAAAGTAAGGAATCCATGTAACTAAAAGATTTTGCAACTTCTCATAGGCCGCACCTACGGTTGATTTGAGAAAATTCAAACTGGGACGGAATCCCCAGTGAATATTGTTAATTGTGTGTTGGTGCTCATATGCAAACCAAAATGGAATGTTCTCTAAGTACACCAGCACCGTGACAATTATTATGACCGTGGATGCAGTTCTCACTGAGCTATACTTGATTTTATGTTTCGGACAGCATATAGCTATAAATCGGTCAAAAGTGAAGCAGACTGTGTACCACACTGACAGATATACATTAGTGCAGTTCATGTACAATATCAGTTTGATGACCACAGTGTAGGAGAGGAATGAATATGGGAACCGTCTGCTCAAAATTTGAAACAAAATAACATTAATGAGCATGACCAGCAGATCTGCTGTCACCATCGCTAGCATGTAGATAGAAATGCATTTAGAAAGGCCGCAATTTCCTCTCAAGAGAATCACAGTTGCCAGGAGGTTTGCTGCAGGAAAGGGAGAAAAATAGGTAAGTTAGACAATACAGAACAATAGCATAAATGCTGGACCGAGCAGCATTATCACCAAGTTAGTAATGCAGAAATCCAAATAATATTTTGGTGATTTTGGTTTAAACCTGAATTAGACATTTGAATCTGAATTTGTAAAGTTTGAGTTCAATAAACATCTAGAGCAAAGAATCTAATAATGAAAATGGAATAATTGTCAACCGTCAGAGGAAATCCAATTTGGTTCATTACTGACCTTTAAGGAAGAAAATGCTGCCCTTACCTGTGATTAAGAATCACAACAATGTGATTGACTCGTAACTTGCTCTCTGGGCAGTGAGGAATGGGCAATAAATGTTTGTCAGTCTTGTGACACGCACATCTTTGTGGAATAAAATATTTAATCTTATGATATTTCACCTGCCAATGTACAGATGTTGTGCTGTGTGTTATGAATTGTGTGCATTCCCATTGTCATAATCAAAATGATTAACGATAATCATTTTGAAGCAACTCATTGTGGATGTAATTTCATTAGCAGACTGCAAGGACTCTTCCCTAATTTTAGAGAGGCACCCCATAGAAAGGAGTCTATCTAGATGCATCACAGTGTGGTATAGCAACTGCTCTTCCCAAAACCACAAGAAACTACTGGGAGACACGGTGACAGCCCAGCCCATCATGCACGCCCGCTTTCCAACCATTGACTCTAAATTTACTTCCCACTGCCTCAGCAAAACAACTAACATAATCAAAGACCCCTCCCATTGCAAGTCTACAATCTTACACCGCATTCTGTCGGGAAGAGGTCATAAATGTCTGTAAGAAGTGCAAATAGATACCAGAATATTTTCTTCCCGCCTGTTATCAGACTTCTAAATAGATCGCATAAATGGGACATTTTTCACAGAGTCTATAATCCCTACAGTAGGGGATAAGGCAATTAGGCACAACAAGTCCACGCTTGCGATATGAAGAACACCCCACCCTGAATCACCGTGCTATTCTATCCCTGTAACCTTGCATTTCCCATTACTAGACCATCTAACCTGAACATTTTCGGTCTTGCTCTCTGGGAACCTTCTCTGCAGCTGTATATTTTCCTCTGCTCAATTACCGTTTGCAATGTGCACGGTATGATCTGCCTGCACTACATGCAAAACAAAGTTTTTCACTGTCCATATGACATTAAGAAAACAAATGAAAACAAAACAAAACAAAATCAAATCTATGGTTTAATAAGGAAGCTCAACACCACCTGCTCAACGTCAATGCGTGACGAATAACAAAATTGGCTTACTCCCCAGGAATGCAGGTGGAAACGATTTAAAGAGATAATGGAATCAATTCTGAAAGTGATAATTTTGGCTGGAGCGTTCATTTATCCGCAATACATCAATAAACAGGTTCAACAGCGGAATGCACATCTCTCTGTTGTGTATGAACGTACGAAACAGGAACAGGAGTAGTGTATTAGACTCTTCGTGCCTGTTTTGCCTTTCAATATGATCGTGCTGTTCTGCCTGCATTTTGAACTCCACATTCCCATCGATCCCAAATTGCCCTGGATTGACCAGCTGAACAAGAATCTATCAACGCTGGTTTGGAAAGTATTCAAGGATTCTGCCTCCATCACCTCCTGGTGCAGTGAAAACTAAATTTGCATGACACTCCAAGCAGCGAGAAAGAGAGAGAAAGAACTGTCATTCGTTTTCTCACATGGTGAGCCCCAACTTTAAAGCAATGAAATCAGACGTTAGGGTTCATTCCTTTACACAACGGGCGGGAGAGGTTTGGAAATCGTTCCCAAAATCTGCATTTGATACTTGATCAGTCGTACAATTTTAATCGGAAAGCAACAATTGTTTTGTTAAATTAAATATTGAGTGACACCGGCCAAAGGTGAGTCGACAGAGTCAGGTCACAGCTCAAACGTTATGTCACTGAATGGCAGAACAGGCTCAAAGGGGCCGAATGCCCTATTTTTGTTCCCATGGACGGTGTTCCATGACAATCCACATTCTGTTCAAATGTAATTATAAGGAAGTGAGATACATTAATTAAATAGGATGAAGAACTGCAGATGCTGGAGATCTGAATCAAACAAACAAACGGAAGTCACTGGAGAAACTCAGCCTGTATGACAGCGCCTGTGGAGAGAGAAAGACAGTTAACGTTCCAATTCATTTTCAGAAAATACCTGGAGCACCAAAGGCTGCCAACACAGGATAGAAGATATCCTTTATCTGTATAATTATCGGCCGCACCATTGTTTAGAAGAATTCAGTCTTTATGCCTTGTATCTTTTCGCTGAGAATGGATGCAAGATTCACAAAGGCTTCCCTTTTATAACACAGTTGGTGACCAAGCATGAAATGAGTTTGTATAATGTGACTCCTTAATTAGTCCATCAAAACACAGTTCAGTTCAGGCAGACTGGTAGTTCATGAAAGCTTTGCAATCAAAATTCATCACAAGGGAAAACATTGAATTAAAATGTGAGAAGCAGCCACAAAGCTCATAAAACCAGCAGATTAATATTACAAACTATATAATTGGTGAATTGGAAACAGCTATAACTGTGTCCGCAGTTTCACCCTCCTTGACGTCTGAGGTAGAGGGAATTATTGAGCAATAGCCAACGATGGGGTATTGAAAGTTGAGGAAGAAAGGGTGTGTGTGTGTGTGTGTGCGTGTGTGTGTGTGTGTGTGTGTGTGTGTGTGTGTGTGTGTGTATGGTTATCATAATTAAATAACATAAAAATATGTAATCTGTCAGCCGTAATGCTACCCAATCAAACACGACGAACCTCATCTACAAATCGCAAACTATTACAACAGATACATCACTGACATCACTCTTATATTCACTCTCCGTCCAGATGCATCACTGACCTCACTCTTACTGACACTGTCCATCCAGTCACATGACTAAACGTGCAATGAAATCCATCAGGAAATGATAACATAGCTTTCTGTTATTATAATATATTTGCATATAACACGAGAAGATTAGTGAAGGATAGAGTGGGGTCAATAAGGAACACGCCGGGCGACCTGCTTACTAGCAAAGGTTATGGTGGAGATACTAAATTAATATTTTGCTTCTGTCTTGACTAAATTAGAAGATGGTAACATTGGTCCAGTTGAAACTATGAATGTTGAACAACTCGACAGTACAGTGATGGATAAAACAGAGATTTCAAAAAGGCTGGCAGCACTCTATATGTCAGAAGGATTGAATGGGATACTCCCTGGGTTGCTTCGAGAGAGAAGGGAGCAGATCAAAGAGCCATTGACAGAAATTGCACAGACCTCTCTGAGCATGAGAACATTTCTGTGGGACTAGAAGATTTGACTGTCACACTTTGGGTTCTGTATGGGGCAAAGGAGAAGTTAATATCTGGCAATCAGCGTGACATTGTGAAGGGCTACTCAGGTCTGAAGCATTTAATTACTTTTTTTTTCACGAGGTGACAAACGCAGTGGATGTGGGTAGTGCTGTGGCTATTGTATATTGGAAATTCCACAAAACATTAGGCACAGAGCCACATGGCATGTTGGTAAGCAATTTTGAAATGTTTGGGACTAATGGGTCCTTGGAAGTATGAATTAAAAGTTAGCTGCAAAATAGGACAGAGAGGGTAGATGTAGATGGCTACACAGACTGGAGACGAGTTGAAGCTTGTGTTCACTAGAAATTCGTGTTGTGAAACTCGCTTTACATTTTTTTTATAACTGATTTGATGATGTTTGTTGGCAGCAACTTTCTGAATGTGCAGGCAATATAAAGCAAGGAAATGCACTGCCTGCAAGTTTAGTACAAGTGGATTGCATAGGAGGTTACAAAAGATAGCTGAATATTTGACAGCGATGAATTTACAGGGGGCTGGAAATGAAGCTGGAGAGTGGGACTAGCTGGGAGTTCTTTCGGGATCAGGTACAGACCCGATGTGTCCTACTTTCTGTCCTATAACTTCCTGTTTTTATTGTGCTCTCAACGGCAGTTTCCTTGTAAATGTAATCCTTTTATGTTCTCTTTTCATTTCAGCTTAAAGAATTATCGAATATCTAAACCATAAGTAAATCGGGCAGACAGACTTTCTATTTAATAAAGGTTCACTGACTCTGCTTGATTACATCCAGAGTTTTCAATTGTTACGCTATTAATTTTTTAATAATTGATTCCAATACTTTTCCAACAACAACTTTCAGGCGAATCGGCCGATAGTTATCTGGAGTTTTGTCCCTCCCTTCTTGAATGGCGGTGTCTCATTAGTAGTTTTTCAATCCTCTAGTACTTGTTCAGAATTCAAGGTTTGAGGCTTAGGGGTGACCTTATAGAGGTTTATTCAAAAATTAGGGGCATGGAGAGGGTAAGTAGACAAGGTATTTTTCCTTGGGTAGTGGAGTCCAGAACTAGATCATATATGTTTAAGGTGAGAGGGGAAAGATTTAAAATCGATCCAAGTGGCAACATTTTCACGGAAAGGGGCGTGCATGTATGGATTGAGCTGCCAGAGGAAGTGTTGGAATCTGGGACAATTGCATCATTCAACAGGCATTTGGATAGTTAGATGAATAGGAAGCACTGAGAGTGATATGGGACAAATGTATGCAAATGGGGCTGGATGAATTTCGAGCATCCGGTCATCATGGACGAATTAGATTGAGGGTCTGTTTCTGGGTTCCACATCTCTATGACTCTGACTATTTTGGGGGAAACTTGCATTCAATACATCTATTTTTCTTAAGGCTTCTTCATTTGTGATCCTAAGATGCAAGCCATCAGGGCCAGGGGACGCATTTTCCTTTAGATTGATTAGTTTGTCTGGCACAATGTTTCCAGTGATGATAATGGGATTTAGTACCTCTCCCCTATATTCTTTAGTATTAATGGAATGTCACCTGTCTTACACCATTGTTCTTTGTTCTTTTCTTTTTTGTATGAAGACTCTTGCAAAATATCTCTTTAGGTACCGTTTCCCATCACTGTCTCTGCTATTTGCTAAGTGGAGATTGCGGAAGGAGAGAGGATATTTCTCCATGTGGGCAATGGAGAACGAACGGTGACACTTTCAGAGGTGAGTTGTTGATTTAAAACAGGCAAGAGCAGGTATTCCTTCTCCCTGGAGATCAGAATCTGTGGAATGAACTCTCGCAGACGGCAGTGGGTGTCAGGACACTGAATAAATTTCAGGAGGTGAGAGACAGATTTTTCATGAGAAACGGGTGAAGAACGGGCAGAACAGTGGAGTTGAATTCATGATGAGATCAGCCATAATGATATTGGATAGCACAGCAGCCTTGAGGGGTTGAATGGCCTCCTGTTGCTCCTAACTCTTTTGTCCCTACGATTATATGGCAGTGACGTCAGTAATGCTATGAGTCCAATCAGAGTGTTGTATCACATGAGTCACCCCAAGAAGCATTTTTGGTGATTTTGTGTTCTCCTTTTCTGTTCCAGGTACGATATCTGTGTTAAACTCTGAGTTGATAAATTCCCAGAAATATCGATTATTCGACTATGGGATCACCTGGGGAATAATGAGACAAAAATCTCAATTAGCTGAGAATTTTAATGTGAATGTGAAAACTGATTACAGCAGAACGTTAGTTCTTTGTTGTAATCGAATATATTGAAACAAAACCACAGGGCTTTCCAGTCACAAAGCCCCCCCCCCCCCCCGTTATATACATGAGGACAGTCCTTGACTGATTCAGCTTCCTCAGAGCCAGCTCTTACAGACAACAGAACTCCTGACTCCACTGTTTGTATCTACTGTTGTAACCCGATTCCTGATGATGGGCTTTAGCTCAAAACGTAGACTCTTACGCTTCTCAGACACCGCCTAGCCTGCCGTGCTTTTCCAGCAGCAAACTCTCCACTTTTGTTCATATCTGTCTACCAGACCTTCCTGATTAGAGCAAGTGAGCAGCCACAATCAGCGAGCACATATTCTTTGAGGTCCACGTAACTGAGCTCGTTCGAATAGCTATCGCCCTCCCTGTTCTGAGCCCGAGGATTCTTTTCCCTTGCAGCTCCTCCTGCGGTGTTTTAGTACCAGGTCAGGTTCCTCTGACCTTGCCTCAGATACGAGTAGCATGTGACGCCCAGTAGATGTTGTTTTGCACCAGGAACAATTCATAATAAACGAATTCTCATCTTCAGAAGGCAATCCTTCCTAATGTAACTGGGAATATGTCCTCACTATTTTAGCCAATGTGTTGGACGTATACGCTATTGGGCATTCTTCGACATTGGGTTATCTTTGAGTTAATTCTACCCCAATGTCATGTGGTGCGTGGAGGTGGGGGGAAGGAAGATTGTATATCAATTCCACATCCTACTTGGAATCATACTATGGAATATAGAGACAATAGGTTAACGGTGATGGAGATTTTAATTTTCCCAACATTGACTGGAATACACTTAACGTCAGAGGTCTGGATGGGGTAGAATTTGTAAGAAGCAGCCAGGAGAGTTTTGGGAGCAGTATGTAAATAGCCATACGAGTAAAGGTGCCATATTGGACCTGTACTGGGGAACGAGCCAGGACAGGTGGTAGACGTTGCAGTGGGTGATTTCTCTGGGAACAGTGACCACAATTCTGTAAGTTTTAGAATACTCGGAGATAAAGAAGAGAGTGGACCTAAGGGAAGAATTCTAAACTGGGCCAAAGCCAATTATATCAAAATTAGGCAGGAGCTTGGAAATGTAGATTAGACACAGCTATTTGAAGGGAAGTCCACATTTGACATGTGGGAAGCTTGCAAAGATTGGTCAAAGATAGTGCAGAATAGGCATGTCCCGTTGAAGGCAAAGGATAGGAAGGGCAATATTCGTGAATCGTGGATGACAGGAGAAACTGTACGACTAACCAAGAGGAAAAGGCAAGTGTACATCAGGTCTAGGCAGCTGACAACGAGGACTCAAGCGGGCTAATGAGGGTCATGAAATATCTTTGGCGAGCAGAATTAAGGGAAATCTCAAAGCATTGTATTCTTACATAAGAAGCAAGTGGGTAACCAGACAAAAGAGTTGTCCACTAAAGGATAACGAAGGAAGGCTGTGTGACGAACCTGAGAGAATGGGTGAGATTTTGAATGATTACTTTGCATCAGTGTTCACTGAGGAGAGGAACAGGATGAATGTTGAGATTAGAGATAGAAGTTTGATTAGTCTGGATCACGTTGACATAAGTAGGAAAGATGTATTGGGCAGGCTAGAGGTTATTAAGGTGGACAAATCCCCAGGACAGGATGGGATCTATCCCAGGTTGCTGAGGCAGGCGAGAGAGGAAATAACTGGGGCCCTGACAGATATCTTTGTGACATCCTTAAATATAGGTGAGGTGCCGGAGGACTGGAGGGTTGCTCATGTTGTCCCCCTGTACAAGAAGAATAGTAGGGATATTCCAGGTAACTACAGATCAGTGAGCCTGACGTCTGTGGTGGAAAAGTTGCTGGAGAATGTACTGAGGGATAAGATTTATTTATATTTAGAAAGGAGTGGGCTAATCAGTGATAGACAACATGGTTTTGTGCGGGGGAGATCGTGCCTTACCAACTTAATAGAGTTCTTCGAGGAAGTGGCCAAGTTGACAGATGAAGGAAGGGCTGTTGATGACATATACATCGACCTTTGAAAGGCCTTTGATAAGGTTTCCCATGGTAGACTAATGCAGAAAGTGAAATCATATGGTTTGCAGGGTATTTTAGCTAGGTGGATAAAGAGCTGATTGAGCAGCAGGAGGCAGAGAGTAATAGTTGATGGGAGTTTCTCGAAATGGAAAAAGGTGACCAGTGGTGTTCCACAAGGGTCAGTTGAAGGTCACTGCTGTTTGTAATATACATAAATGATCTGGAAGAGGGCACTGTTGGTATGATCAGCAAGTTTGCAGATGAGTCGAAGATTGGTGGAGTAGCAGAAAGCATAAAGGACTGTCAGAGAATACAGGAGGATATAGATAGACGGGAGAGTTGGGCAGAAGAATGTCAGTTGGATTTCAATCCAGACAAATGTGAGGTGTTGCACTTAGGCAAGACTAATTCTAGAGCGAATTATACAATGTACGGAAGAGCCTTGCGAAAAGTTGATGAGCAGAGAGATCTGGGAGTGCAGATCCATTGTACCCTGAAGGTGCTGCACAGGTGGATAGAGTGGTCAAGAAAGCGGAGAGTATGCTTGCCTTCATGGGGCGGGGTATTGAGTATAAGAGCTGGCAGTTCATGTTAAAATTGAACACAACATTGTTTCAGCTGCATTTAGAATACTGTGTACAATTCTGGTCGCCACATTACCAAAAGCATGTGGACGCTTTGGAGAGTGTGCAGAGAAGGTGTACAAGGAGGTTGCCTGGTATGGAAGGTGCGAGCTATGAATAAAGGTTGAGTAGTTTAGGATTATTTTCATTAGAAAAAAGGAGATCGAGGGGGGACCTGATTGAGGTTTATAAGATCATGAAGGGTATAGACAGGGTGGAAAAAGACAATCTGTTTCCCAGGGTGAAGGATTCAATAACGAGAGGTGGAAAGTTTAAGCGGGATACACGCAGCAAGTGCTTCACATACAGAGGGTGGTGGGCGTTTGAAATGTGCGTTGCCAGCAGAGGTCGTAGAGGCAGGCACCGTAGATTCATTTAAAATGCGTCTGGATAAATGCATGAGTAGGTGGGTAGTAGAGGGATGCAGATGCTTAGGAAGTGACGGACAGGTTTAGACATTTAGATCGGTTCAGGCTTGGAGGGCCGAAGCCCCTGTTCCTGGGCTGTAAATTTTCTTTGTTCTTTCCTCTTTGCATTAACACCTTCGAGGATGTCAGCGGTTTGCTTACTTCTACGAAACCTAATGTGACCATTTTCAAGGCTGACCCATTTTTAGAGGTTGATGCAAAGGTGCCATGTCTGCATGACCTTTCCATAACAAGTCATCAGCCCATAGACAGACCTAATTCCAGTGTAGGCATTGTAGTCGGGAGAACCTTTGACCGTGCATACTTCATTTTCAAACAGGCAGGTGTTACCTGGTCTTGTCAACTCTGTAGCCAAAGTACGTGAATTGGGGTGCCTAGTGCACGCATGTTTCCTTCTAAGGTGTATACCCAAGAAACATCTAAGAACTATACACAATTCCTCTAAGTACCGTCCATTGGTCTTCCCTAATATTAGCGTGTCATTTCGGCAAGCTGAGATTGACCTCATAAAATGTTCTCCATTGTATGCTGAAAAAATGCACAGGCTTGATACCTCAAATGGCAGTCTTGTATATTAATCCAAATCCGTGTGAGTATTAATTGTAGCTGAAAATGGGTTGCTGGAAAAGCGCAGCAGGTCAGGCAGCATCCAAGGAGCAGGAGAATCGACGTTTCAGTCATGAGCCCGACGTTTCAGGAATCCCTTCTCAGGCAACACATTTTCAGCTCTGATCTCCAGCATCTGCAGTCCTCACTTTCTCCCGAGTATTAATTGCAGCAGACTTTTGGGAATCCATATCCAGACACGATTGCAAGTGTGTGTGCCTCATGTTCACCTTTGTGAATGACAATCCCCCTGTCAGTTTAAATCGTCTATTCGAGGGATTGGGAATGAATGCACTTATGCAAAGCAGTTTGCCGTATGTTTAAAATCCCTACAAATGCAAACAAATATGGAACTGTCTATTCGGTAAATTGGACTGATTTGAGAATTCTTTCAATTTCTGGACTCCAAATTTCTGTCTGTATTCTTGACGTAAGGCAAATGACACCTGGCGTGCCTCACAGAATCGTGGGAAGGCTTCCTGGTCAAAAAGCAATGTGGTCCTGTCTCCTATGATAGTCCCTTTAAAAAGCCCAAGGTGTTGAATTAGGAATTACCTTCAGCAGCCATTTTCTAATCGAAAAAAATTTGAGTCAATCACATTCAACCTTCCTATGCCTGCCTCTTCGTAGGATATGTGGAACAGTCCATCTTCCGCAACTACACTGGCACCACCCCCCACCTTTTCCTCCGCTACATCGATGACTGTATCGGCGCTGCCTCGTGCTCCCACGAGGAGGTTGAACAGTTCATCAACTTTACTAACACCTTCCATCCCGACCTGAAATTCACCTGGACTGTCTCAGACTCCTCCCTCCCCTTCCTAGACCTTTCCATTTCTATCTCGGGCGACCGACTCAACACAGACATCTATTATAAACCGACTGACTCCCACAGCTACCTGGACTACACCTCCTCCCACCCTGCCCCCTGTAAAAACGCCATCCCATATTCCCAATTCCTTCGTCTCCGCCGCATCTGCTCCCAGGAGGACCAATTCCAACACCGCACAACCCAGATGGCCTCCTTCTTCAAGGACCGCAGATTCCCCCCAGACGTGATCGACGATGCCCTCCACCGCATCTCCTCCACTTCCCGCTCCTCCGCCCTTGAGCCCCGCTCCTCCAACCGCCACCAAGACAGAACCCCACTGGTTCTCACCTACCACCCCACCAACCTGCGCATACAACGTATTATCCGCCGCCATTTCCGCCACCTCCAAACGGACCCCACCACCAAGGATATATTTCCCTCCCCTCCCCTATCAGCGTTCCGCAAGGACCACTCCCTTCGTGACTCCCTTGTCAGATCCACACCCCCCACCAACCCAACCTCCACCCCCGGCACCTTCCCCTGCAACCGCAGGAAATGTAAAACTTGCGCCCACACCTCCACACTCACTTCCCTCCAAGGCCCCAAGGGATCCTTCCATATCCGCCACAAGTTCACCTGTACCTCCACACACATCATCTATTGCATCCGCTGCACCCGATGTGGCCTCCTCTATATTGGTGAGACAGGCCGCTTACTTGCGGAACGCTTCAGAGAACACCTCTGGGCCGCCCGAACCAACCAACCCAATCACCCCGTGGCTCAACACTTTAACTCCCCCTCCCACTCCACCGAGGACATGCAGGTCCTTGGACTCCTCCACCGGCAGAACACAACTACACGACGGCTGGAGGAGGAGCGCCTCATCTTCCGCCTGGGAACCCTCCAACCACAAGGTATGAATTCAGATTTCTCCAGCTTCCTCATTTCCCCTCCCCCCACCTTGTCTCAGTCGGTTCCCTCAACTCAGCACCGCCCTCCTAACCTGCAATCCTCTTCCTGACCTCTCCGCCCCCACCCCACTCCGGCCTATCACCCTCACCTTGACCTCCTTCCACCTATCCCACCTCCATCGCCCCTCCCCCTAGTCCCTCCTCCCTACCTTTTATCTTAGCCGGCTTGGCTCTCTCTCTCTTATTCCTGATGAAGGGCTTATGCTCGAAACGTCGAATTCTCTATTCCTGAGATGCTGCCTAACCTGCTGTGCTTTGACCAGCAACACATTTGCAGCTGTGATCTCCAGCATCTGCAGACCTCATTTTTTACTCATCAGACTTAGGACCAAGCTTTTCAGTATAATCGGTGATAACTGAACCTGCTACTTCTCCTAATAAACTGGAATCAAAGTTCTTCCCTAAATCTGTTAAGATTCCTTGGTCCAGATTCCCACTCTCACCGAGACCTTATGTTAACTTAAGGGTTGGAGTCCAGAGCGAATTTTGTTAAGAAGTGGTTCTGTCAGCACTGAAACGGCCAGACTAGTATCGACTCAATTAGAATTGGGTGACCTTTCAACCAGGCACTTATTTTGATTGGTTTTGATTTGGCGATGCTGTCACTTAAGGAAGGTTATTTCGTCATTTTTTCGAAGTGAGGTCATAATGGCAGAGATTCAAAAGAATCTCGTCATAAAATGGAAGGAGAGAGGCCAGTTCTCCCCGTTCTGGTTTTGTATTCTAGTTTGATTTTGCTGTAGCACTCACAAAATGTCTGAACCCAGAGGAGTTGTAAGATTCAAC
Source organism: Hemiscyllium ocellatum (assembly GCF_020745735.1). Lineage (NCBI taxonomy): Eukaryota > Metazoa > Chordata > Chondrichthyes > Orectolobiformes > Hemiscylliidae > Hemiscyllium > Hemiscyllium ocellatum. Next base: position 3,542,523 of record NC_083440.1, on the reverse strand, counting down.
AGTGAATTAATTTGACTTTCCGTTGAAGTCTCTCCGTCTGACTGCCGCTCACTCCTGCCTGTAAGAGTCTGTGTTTCAATTTACCTTTTTGCCAACGCTTATGCTGTTGTATTCGAGCAGTTATTCCAGCAGCTTTTAGTTGCTGTATTTGGGTCGGTTCAGTTTACCAATACTTAAGTTGTTCTAAATTCTGTTTTCCTTGGTTCGTATTTCAACTGTAATATATAAATGAATTCTGTTTTGCTGAAAGCCGTGTGGTTTGACCAGCTGAATCACACCTGGGACACCCACTGCACAACTGCCTTTAAAATAAGAAAACGTTAGCGTCGAGACTATCTTCTTAAAATATTTATAGAAAATCTGGCCTTGTCCAAGAGAGACCTTACTGAGTACTTTAACTGTACTCAACAAGACAAAGGGGGAACTGAAGTGCTCACTCTCCTGGATACCAGCCTATGAGTTCTCTTATTCAACTTAGGTCTGAAGAGACTCTTTTGCTGTCTCGAGTCCACATACCAGCAGCAATAAAATGGTATTCCAGGCCACTCCTGAAGAAGAATTTAACGATTTGGTTGAGGCTTGGCTGTGTTTTTGGGTTTTGCTGTGGGCTGACCAAGAGTCTCACTGATCAGCATATGTCCAGAGTGATGCTATTACATTCAGTCAAGCGGTGTTCCCCAAGTTCAGTCGGACTGGTGAGGGTGTCCGCTTCCATCAGAATCCCCTTTTACCATTGTGCCCCACTTGTCTTATTTTTCAATGATAAAGCCAGTCAGAGGAATGGAATCATGGAGATGTGCAGAGTGTTCTGTGCCCTTCGATCCAACGTGTCTGTTCCGACCAGATATCCCAATCTAATCTAGTGCCCTTTGCCAGTAGTTGGCACATATTAGGCTAAACCCTTCCTATTCATATACCCATCCAGATGCCTTTTACCAGCATCCAACACCTCCTCTGACAGTTCATTCCATAGACACTCTACGCACTGTGTGAAAAAGTTGCCCCTTCGGGCCCTTTTATGCCTTTCCCCTCTGAAACTATGTCCTCTTGTTCTGTACTTTGCCCCACTACAAGAAAACTGCTTTATCAATGTACCTGACGCTGCTCCTCATGATTTTATAAACCTCTATAAGGTCACCCCTCACCCTCCAGTGCTCTTGGGAAAACAATCCCAGCCTATTCAGCCTCATCCTCTAGCACAAACCCTCCAACCCAGGCAACATTCTTGTATATCTTTTCTTAACTTTTAACTTTTCACAAAACCTTCCGATAGGAAGGAGTCCAGAACGGTATGCAATATTCTAAAAGTGGCCTAATCAACGTTATGTACAACTGTAAGGTGAACTACCAAGTTGTATAATCAATACTCTGACAAATAAAGGAAAGCAGACTAAACGCCTTATGCACTATCCTAACTGGCTGCGACTCTACTTTCAAGGTGTCTTTGTGCAGCAACACGCCCCAGGACCTTATCATTAAGTGGATAGGTCCTGCTCTGATTTGCTTTTCCAAAATGGAGCACCCTCCATATATGTAAATTTAGCTCCTTCTGCTACACCTCAGCCAATTGGTCCATGTGATCACCATCCCATTATAATCTGAGGTAATCTTCTTCGCTGTCCACTACACCTCCATTTTTGGTGTCATCAGCAAATGTATACCTCCTTTGTTCACATCCAACTCATTTCTATAACTGAGGAAATGTCGTGGACCCTGCACTGTTTCTTGTGATACTCCATTGTTCACAGACCTTCAATCTGAAAAGCAACCCACCCCCATTATCTCCATCCCTTGCCCTGGCACCCTCTGTCATCTACTTTCGAGCCAGTTCTGTATCAAAATGTCCAGTTCTCCTATGAGATCTAACCTTGCTAACCAATCTCCTATGTCGAATGCCTTACTGAAGTTCACATAGATCACATCTACCACTCTTCCCTCGTTAAACCTGTTTTTCAAAAAGCTCAATCTAATTCCTGAGACATGATTTCCCACGCAGAAAGCCATGTTTGCACTCCCTATTCAGACCTTGTCTTTCCAAATACGTGTAAATCCTGTCCATCAGCAAATCCTCTAACAACTTGCCCACTTCTGACATCGGGTCACTGGTCTATGGTTCCTTGCCATGTCCTTACCACCTTTCTTAATGGTGCCGCGTTAGCCAACTTCCAGTCTTCTGGCTCCTCACCTGTGACATCGATGACGCAAAAATTCAGCAAGGTGTCCAGAAATCACTTCTCTCGCTTCCCACAGAGTTCTAGGTCACCCCTGATCATGTCCTGGGGATTTATCCGCCTTTAAGCGTTTCGAGACAACCTGCACTTCCTAACTGTAATATTTCTTTCAAGACGTCACCATCTATTTCGCCACATTCTATATCTTCCATGTCCTTTTCCACGGTAAACGCTGATGCAAAATATTTATTTAGTATCTCCCCTATCTCCTGCAGCTCCATAAAGAGGCTGCTTTGCGGATGTTTGAGAGGCCCTATTTGCGCCCATCTTGCCGTTTTGTACTTAATGTATTTGTAAAAACCCTTTGATTATCCTTAATCCTATTTGCCAAAGCTACCTGATGTCCCCTTTTTGACTTCCTGATTTTCCACTTAAGTATATTCAATTTGCCTTTGTACTCTTCTAAGGATTCACTCGATCTCCTGTCTGTACCTGACCTATGCTTACTTCCTTTTCTGAACCAAACCCTCAATATTTTCTACTCATTTGACATTCCCTACAACTACCAGCTTTTCCTTTCACCATAACAGGATTTTCTTGTCTCCGGACTCTTGTTATCACATTTCCTAAAGTATCCCATTTTCCAGCCGTCCCTTAACCTGTGAACATCTCCCTTCAATCAGCTTGTGGAAGCTCTTGGCTAAAGCCGTTAAAATTAGCCTCCTAACAATTTAGAAATTCAACTTTTAGAAACAGTCTATCCTTTTCCATCATTATTTTAAAACCAGTAGAATTATGGTCACTGCCCCAAAGTGCTACCGCCAGACACCTCAGTCACCTGACCTGCCTTATTTCCCAAGTGTAGGTCACGTTTTGCACCTTCTCGAGTAGCTATATCCACATATGAATCAGAAAATGTTATTGTGCACACTCAACAAATTCCTCTCATCTATACGTTTAACACAATGGCAGTCCTGATCTATGTTTGTAAGTTGAAATCACTCTACATAACCACCCTAATATTCTTACACATAACTGAAATCTCCATCCAATCTTGTTTGTCAATTTCCTGCTGACTATTAGAAGGTCAATAACACATTCCCAAGAAGCTGGTCATTCCTCTCTTATTTCTCAGTTCTGCCCAAATAATTTCTCTGGATATATTTCCAGAAATATCATCCCTAGATACAGCTCAAAACCTATCGTTTATCAAAAGTTCCACTCCCCTCCTCTCTTGACTCCTTTTCTATCATTCCTGTCGCATTTATATCCTAAAACATTAAGCTGCCAGTCCTATCCATCCCTGAACCACGTTTGTGTAATTGCTATGATATCCCAGTCCCATATTCCTAAGTATGCCATGAGTTCATCTGACTTCCCTGATAGACCCCTTGCATTGAAGTAATTGCAGTTTAATTTATCAGTCCTAATTTGTTCTCTGCTTTGTTACTGCGTATCCTGACAGTTTGACTCTCTTCTTTTCTCAACTGTTCCAACCTCAGATTGATCTCTTTGCTCATTATCTTACTGGGTCACACACCCATGCTTTACTAGGTTAAAATCCTCTCCAGCAGTTCTACCAACTCTCCATGCCAGTATATTAGCACCCTTCCAATTCAGGTGCAATCCATCCTTCTTGCAGGTTACTTCCACCCCAGAATATATTCCAATGATCCAAAAATGAGAACCCTTCTCCCACGCACCAGCTCCTTATCGATGCAGACATCTGCTCTATCCTCCTATTCTCACCCCCACTGGCTCGTAACACCGGGAGCAATCCAGATCCTACAACCCTCGATGACCTAATTTTTAAATACTGCCTAACGTTCGAATTTCTCCCTTCTGAAAATCATCCTTTTCCATTCCTGGATCGTTGGTTCCAATTTGTAGAATGATCTCCTGTTGGTCCTCTCCCTTTTGAGAACATTCTTCACCCTCTCTGAAATATCCTTGATCCTGGCACCAGGGAGGCAACACACCATTGTGATATTTCGCTAATGATAACAGAAACATCTGTCTGCACCTCAGACTAAATAGTCTGCTAAATTAATTGATTGCTTGGCGTAACCCTCATTGCTTTAGAGCCAGTCTTGATACCAGAAACTTGACCGTTCGTGCTACATTCCCCTCAGCCTCCATCACCCATAACTTTCTTTCCAAAGTAGCATAACTGTTTGAAATGGAGACAGCCACAGAAGGCACCTGCACTACCTGCCTATGTCTCAAACCTCTCCTGGTGTTACCTCGTCTAGCTGCTGTATCTGCTATTTTTCTCCCTTCCTGCAACTGCTATCCATCACACCCACTTAGATTTAGATAGATTAGAATACTTTCAGTGCGGAAACAGGCCCTTCGGCCCAACAAGTCCATACCAACCCTCCGAAGAGCAACCCACCCAGACCCATTCCCCTATATTTACCCCTTCACCTAACACTACGGGCAATTTACCATGGTCAATTGACCTAAACTGCACTTATTTGGACTCTTGTAAATTCCTTATTGCCTCTAATGGTCGCTCCAGCTGATCCAATCGACTTGATACGATTCACAACCAAAGGCAATTATTGCAGGTATAATGTTCAGTAACACACAAACTCTGAAAACTCCCACATCCGACAAGAAAAGCATATGGCTGAACTAAAAGCAATTTTAGCTACTTCACAATCCACATACCCAGGAAATAGCACCATCTTATTGCTCTAAAAACACTGCTCCATCCAGGCTACTTTAATGTTTATAGTTTATATTTTTAAGATTTAATCAGGAGACAATCTCAATAAAACATGTAATCAAGAAAGAACCCACTCTACTCAATACTGTAGATTTACACAAAGCTACAGTGAAAATTATACAATTATCTGTTTCTGTGCTGCGACCTCTCCCGAACGGGTTCCTCCAAGATCAGTTGTGAATTTTGCTGTTTCATTTGTTTTCCTAGGCGCACTCCCATGTCCAGAGATACATGAAATCAAACAGCAAGACAGTAACTGCACAGATCCGCTGCTGTGTCAGTTAGCAGACTGGGTTTCTTTCTCTCTCTCTCCCGCACTGACCATATGCCTCTCAATGTCTGTTCTTCAACCTTTGGAAAGTCCCATTGTCTTGAATTTCTTCTTTCCAAAGACACAAAACAATGCAACAGCATACAAAACAGAAATTGCTGATCCTCGAATTCGAGGAAATCACCTGCAACACCTAATACACCTCAGAAGAGGAGCAACTCCACAGCCACAAATGTTTTCCATCCTCCATCTTACATGACCCAGAATATAATTGTTGTGCCTGTTTGAATTCCAGTTGTGCTTCAAGTAGAAGATACTTTTGCGTGGTTGCATTATTAATCCCAAGGACCAAATGGTCTGTCAGCAACTCGTTAAGTATTAAATCAAAGTCACATGCGTCTGCCAGTTTCCTTAATTTGGTCAAAAATCCAGATTCAGTTTCTCTTGATTTTCGAATTGCAGAGTAACGCTGAGAGCCTGTCAGAACTATAGGGGGCTTTGGGCTACAGTATTCCTCAACTAAATCTATCAAATTTGAAACGTTTTCATCTCTGGTTCCTCAGGGAAAGATAGGTTACTACTCTCAGAAAACACTGCACGTCTACAAGTTGTCAGGAGAATTGCTCATTGCTTTACATCTATTCCAATGTCATTTGTCCAGAAAAAAACCACACATTCCTTTCATATATTGGGACAAATCTTCAATGGCAGAATCGAATGAGTCAAGTTTCAAAGCAACGGCATGATGCCAGGATTGCTTAGCTCAGCCGTTGAGAGTGAATTTCTTCAGAAGTCTGCTTTTAACTCGTTGCTACTGAAATAACACCACAGAGGCAGGTATCCTATCACCAAGTCGATGAGAAGGCCATAAGAAATAGGAGTGGACGTAAGGCCATTCGGCCCATCGAGCCACCCGTTATTTCCACGTGGAGCGTCATTAACACTGATACAGCTCTCCCAACTCTAGCGATAAGAGTGAACAGAATGGTTGAGGCTCTTGTTCTGAACCGTCCTCCCTGACTGGACCAGGTTAACAGCCCAAATCAAAGAACTCAAAATCCATGATTTCCATTTGGTTGACCTCATTACAATCACTAAAATAATCACTTGCATGTTTTTTTTCTGAATGAATGTTGTCTCTGCACCACAAAATGTCATTGTATTGTTTTTATTTTAATTGTATCAGTTATCAGATGTAGGGTGACAAGTTAGACCAATGCAAACGATTGCTTTCACACGAAACATGGCTTTCCCTGACAAGAGAACCAACTGTTACAACTTGGCTTAGAAATTAATTTGCATGGCATTCTTTCTACAAAAGGGTGGAGAGGAAAGTCTCCTGGCTCCTAAAACACGTGGATGGACACCTGGCCAAAAGCAAGGCATGGCAAAGGAGAAAACAACATGGTAATCTACACGGACAAAGTAGAACTCTGAAGTCACATACCACACACAGTGCAAACACAGCATCCAGGTACTAATGGCATCAGCATAAAGCAAAAGGCAACAGTTTTCCGGGAGAGACATGCTCCAACAAATTTCCCAGTAAACAACAAAAGGCCGGGACAGACAGTCAGTGGGTCCTGCAACATAAAACAACACACAGGAGCGAGCCATCCAAAGGATCGACAGTGTTTCAAACTATCTACCCTTTCATCCTGATTTCCCAGAAGATAGTTTCAGAAAACCATCCAGAAAGTTCCAAAACACAGCTTTCATCTTTTCAATCGTCTGGAGATCTTCTGAGGAGTTGTCACTAAATTTAGTGATGTCAATATGTGAACAAGGTTCCTCAATCAACCAGGGTTTTAGACAAAGATTAGCAGAAACCTTGGCCCAGGCTCCTGTACAGTTGCAAATTTAAAATTTATTACAAAGGATTAGAATCCAGTTACAGCCAAAATATTATGAGCCCTCTGTCCATAATCTAAATAATTTAAACTCTGCTTTCCTAGAGACTTTCTCTCTCTATCTATCTCTCTCTATCTCTCTCTCTATCTCTCTATCTATCTATCTATCTATCTATCTATCTATCTATCTTTATCTCTCTCTCTCTCTCTCTCTCCTTCTCTCTCTTTCTCTCTCTCACGCACATGCAAACACACACACGCAATATGTATTTTGACTGGAGGTAAAGACTGATGAGGACAATCAATGGATGCTCTTCTCATAGTCTGGAAAATTAGGTATTGCCAGCACTGGTTCATGAATTAAGATTGCCTTAATCCTTTGAAAGGCCGCTGAATGTTCTGCTAGCCATAGCAGTTCAGATTGTTTCTTTCACAAATTTGTTAAACGCGAATCTATCCAGGCAACATTATGTCAAAATTTCCAGTACAGTCACTTTTGCTGCCCTTTGCAATATCTATGTGTGTGTGTGTGTGTGTATCTGTGTGTGTCTGTTTGTGTGTCAGTGTGTGCATGTATGTCGGTGTTGTGTTTGAGCATGTAAATGTGCCTCTACGTGTCCACGTGTGCGTGTGTGTGTGTGTGTGTTTGTATAATAATGTGTGTCGGTATGTCTGCCTGTGTATGTGTGCGTTTGTGTCTGTGTGTATTTAAATTGTTGCCTGTGTGTGTTGATACAGTGTCAGCATTTTTGTATAGGTTTCCGTGTCTCTTCGTGTTGTTGCTGTTTGCATTGCGGTGAATATCTGTGTGTGTTTCTGTTTCTGTGAATGTATGTGGTCTCTGCCTGTCTGCATGTGTGTGTATCTGTCTCTAATTGTATGTGTGTTTTTATGTCTCTATCGATGTGTATCTGTCTCTCAATCGATGTGTGTCTGTCTCTCTATCTGTGTGTGTCTGTCTATTTATGTGTGTTTCTATGTGTGAGTGACTACCTATTGTGTATATAGACGGATATGCATCCGTGTGTATGTTGCTGTGCGTAACTGTATTTGTGTTTGTTAGGTATCCATATATCTGCATTTATCTGTGTTTGGTTATATCACTGTGTCTGTGCACCTGTCCCATGGGGTCTCTGTTGTCCTTTCTGTCTGTCTGTCTCTTCCTCTTTCTCTGTCCCTCTTGTGTTCAAACTGGTAATTCTCATGTTCATATGCATCTTTGTTTTGTATGCATGTGTTTGTCTTTGTGTCTATGTTGGCCTGCAATGGGAAACTCTGTCTTGGCGGATGCTTGTATGATTGAATTAAAATGAGGTGAATCAAAATAATCATTTCTCTCTCTCTCTCCCTCAATCTGTGCCTGTCTGTTCCACTTTTATTTAAAGTGGTATAACGCCACCATCTGCTGGACTAGCGCCACTGCACAAGCAGCAACGTTTTGGGAGAAAAATCAAACTCTGTGAATCTCTCACATTGCACGTTTACTTTGTTCTGCAAGTAATGTCGTTTGAGACACAGAGCAGTTTTGCCAGATTGCATACAATGATGTCCCTGAGATATAGAGTCATTGAGTCATGGGGTCATCGAAAAGTACAGCACAGAAACAGACCTTATTGTCCCTGCCGTTCAGATATCCTAAATTAATCTAGTTTCATTTGCCAGCATTTGACCCATATCATTCTAGACACGTCCACTTCATATACTCATCCACATGTCTTTTGATGCGCAGTGGAAACTGAAGAAGGTTATCTCGGATTAAAACGGGATCTTGATCAGATGAGCCAATGAGGACTGGCAGATGGAGTTTAATTTAGATAATTGCGATGTACTGCCTTCTGGGAAAGCAAATCTTAGCAGGGCTTATACACTTAATGGTAAGGTCATAGGGAGTGTTGCTGAACAAGGAGACCATGGAGTGTAGGTATATCGCTCCTTGAAAGTGGAGAATCAGTTAGACAGGATCGTGAAGAAGGCGTTTGGTGTGCTTTCCTTTATTGGTCAGAGTATTGAGTACAGGAGTTAGCAGATCATGTTTCGTCTATACAAGACATTGGTTAGGCCACTGTTGGAATATTGCATACAATTCTTGTTTCCTTCCTATCGGAAAGATGTTGTGAAACTTGAAAGGGTTCAGAAGAGATTTACAAGGATGTTGCCAGGTTTGGAGGATTTGGACGAAAGGGAGGGGTTAAATAGGCTGGGGCTGTTTTCCCTGGACTGTGAAGGGCTAAGGGGTGAACGTATAGAGATTTATGAAATCATGAGGGCATGGGTAGGGTACATAGACAAGGTCTAACCCCTCGTGTGTGTCAGTCCAAAACTATAAGGCATAGGTTTAGAGTGAGAGGGGAAAGATGTAAGGAGACCTAAGGGGCAACATTTTCACGCAGAGGGTGGTGTATGTGTGGAATGATCTTCCACAGGAAAAGGTGGACGCTGGTACAATTGCAAAAGCTAAATGGTGTATGGATTGGTATGTGAATAGAATGGAATTGGAGGGATGTGGGCTGGGTACTGGCAGGTGAGACTAGATTGGGATGAGATACCTGGTCGGCATGCGTGAGTTGGACCGAAGGGTCTGTTTCCGTACATCTCTATGACTCGATGACTAAATTTTGTAATTGTACCAGCCTCCAGCATTTCCACTGGCAGTTCATTCCATACACCCACCACCCTCTGCATCAAAGAGTTGCCACTTTTGTCCCTTTTAAATCTTTCCCCTCTCACTGTAAAACTATGCTCTCTATCTTTCGACTCCACTTTTGTACCAGACCTTGACTCTTCACTCTGTCCATGTCCCTCATAATTTTATGTACCTTCATAAGATCACCCCTCAACCTCCAAGTCTGGTCTCACTGACTCCAACTCTCAATCATTTATCAACCAGAATTTGTGTGAGTGTATCAGAGAACATTGTAAGCTGAAGGAAGTGCAATAAAATTTATCTTGTCTCCTTTCAAAAAAGTTCACTCGGAAGGGCAGGATATAATTGTAATGGAAACATTCCATTTAATGTGCATAACGTCAGGACGACTATTCAAAGACAATTTTTTTCCGCATTGCAGTGGGAGCACAAGCATTTCTCCACATGAGCATGTTCCACACTGAAGGACCTCAGTAGAGTTGCAAGCCTCTCCAAATCAGCCGTGCGTGTGTGTGTGTGTGTGTGTGTGTGTGTGTGTGTCCGTCTGCCTGTTTTTGTTGATCCATCTGTCAGTTTGAATGGTGCTGTGAGATTCTGCCCTCCCTGTCTCACGCTGTCCCTTTCTGATTGAATCTCTGAAGGTGATCAAACTTCACCACTCTCTGTGCAGTGGAGTAGGCCGGCCAGCAGAGGGTGCCATTGTATCACTTTCAACACAAGGGAGCTACTTTCTGTCTGATCTTCATGATAGGAAATTTGCTCAGACTGCATTGTCGTAGCAGCCCATTTGAATTGGGAAGCTGCATGCTGAAAATTAGGGAACCCAACAATTTGTTATCATTCATAAGTTTTTTTGATTCATAATGAATGTAGCTGAACTTCGCCCTGAACATTGACGATTTCATTACATAAATAAATGTTTGGTGGGTGTGTTGTGGTGAAGTCATGTAATCACCTGCCACAGTTTCTCACATAGAAACAGTTCATGGTTGGCTGTTATGACCTCAATATTAGGGCGGAACACTGGCTCACAGTACCAGTGACCCTGGTTTGATTCCAGCCTCGGGCGACTGTCTTTGTGGCGTTTGTGCATTTTTACCCCATGTCTGCGTGGTTCCCCGTGTCTCCTGGTGCTCTGGTTTCCTCCCACAGTCTAAAGGTTAGGGTGGGTTTGTCATGCTAACTTGCCCATAGTGTTCAGGGGTGTGTACATTAGGCTCGTTCGTCGGGGATAAATGGTCCTCCCTGACCTATCACCTTCATCCCCTCCCCACTCACCCATTGTACTCTGTGCTACTTTCTCCCCACCCCCACCCTCCTCTAGCTTATCTCTCCACACTTCAGGCTCTCTGCCTTTATTCCTGAGGAAGGGCTTTTGCCTGAAACGTCGATTTCGCTGCTCGTTGGATGCTGCCTGAACTGCTGTGCTCTTCCAGCACCACTAATCCAGATACCCTTTCCATCATACAAGTCTTTTAGGAAAGACACATGCCTCGCAATATTTCGGACAGCCTTTTATATTCCAGTCACTAAAGACCACAGAGAACAGACAGACACTCAGATAGTCATCATCAACGGTGAGTGGTTAAAACATGCATTTCCTCTTTGAGTCCTGACTGCACAATGAACGCTTTCAAAAAGGAAATACCCACCACCCTCAACACACCTGCCCTAAATCCACCCCAACAGCCTTGTCAGAATAAACATCATGTATTGTTTTTGCAGTTCTAAGGAAGGGTCACTCAACTCAAAACATTAACTCTGCCTGCAGGTGTTGCCTGACCTGTTGAGTTTCTCCAGCACGCTCTGTGTTTGATGCAGGAGAAAATTCAGTTTCAGAGAATGTCACACACAAAATACATGGACCAGAACCGATTCCTGGTGTCTGGCCGTTTTCACAGGGAGAGCCACTTTCAGTGTGAGTGTGAAGCCCGCACGCAAACAAACTAAAATCTGAAATGCTAACAAGAGAGCGCTGGTCTGGCTATGTCAGTGGGCAGACAGAAATAAAGCTAACGGTTGACGTTTGGGCAAATAGAGTTGCAAAGATGTACAGCACAGAAACTCTCTCATGAGTTGGTCCAACTCTCTCATGCCGAGTAGATATCCTAACCTAATTTCCTCCCATTGGCCTGCACTTGGCCCACGTCTCTCTGAACCCTTCCTATTCATATACTCAATTAGATGCCTTTTAACTATTGCAACTGGATCAGCCTCTACCACTTCATCTGGCATCACATTCCATACATGCACCACCCTCTTCCTCTAAACAAGTTGCTCCTTCCATCCCTTTTATATCTTTTCCCTCTCATCCTAAAGCAATTCCCTCTAGTTATGGACTCACCCACTCTAGGGAAAGCACCTTATCTGTTTATCCTAGCCATGCACCTCATGATTTTAAAAATCTCTACCTCAAAAAAAACTCAACGACCAGATGCTCCAGCCAATCCAGCCTTTCCCAATAGCTCAAACCCTCCAATGCCAACAACATCCTTGTAAGTCTTTAGATTAGATTACTTACAGTGTGGAAACAGGCCCTTCGGCCCAACAAGTCCACACCGACCTGCCGAAGCACAACCCACCCATACCCCTACATTTACCCCCTACCTAACACTATGGGCAATTTAGCATGGCCAATTCACCTGACCCGCACATCTTTGGATTGTGGGAGGAAACCGGAGCACCCGGAGGAAACCCACGCAGACACGGGGAGAACGTGCAAACTCCACACAGTCAGTCGCCTGAGGCGGGAATTGAACCCGGGTCTCAGGCGCTGTGAGACAGCAGTGCTAACCACTGTGCCACCGTGTCGCCCACAATTTGTACCTTTTCAAGTTTCACAATGTCCTTCGGATAGGAATGAGACCAAAATTGCACCCAATATCACAAAGTGCTCTAAGTAACGCATTGTACAGCCTCAACATGACCTCCTAACTCTATACTCAATGCTCTGACCAATAAAGGAAAGCATACAAACGCTGCCTTCACCATCTCATCGACCTGTGATTCTAATTTCGAGGAACTGTGAACCTGAACCCCAAAGTCTCTTTGACCATCAGCGCTCCCAGGACCTTACCAATAAAGGCAAAAGTCCTGCCCTGATTCTCGACAAAGCATGGAAGATTCTCATTACACACAAGAGCACGGTAAGAAATTGAGCTTTAAGGAGAACACAGAGCTGCGGAGTGTTTATTGAATGCATTGACCATTGTCAAAAGAAGCATCCAATGGAATTCAAATATTTTATGTAGCTCTGATCTGAATTTGGTTTGCGTCATAGCGTAGATGCATGTGTTTGTACAAGAACTCAAATGGGTGAGCAGATACCCAGTCTCAGTGGCAATGTATGGGGAGGAGGTATAATATATCTGGTCAAGCACAGCCAAGTTGTTGACCAAAGAGGTCACTGCAGATGTCAGATTTAGCAGTATAAAACTGCCCGACACCATAAAGAGAAGAAGAATCGATCTTCTTCGGGTTTTCATCTCTGGATCACTCTGGTTTTTAGCCTCCTGGGCCCGAAGCCTCCTGCGACGAATATTGCTTCCTACAACGTGTCTGGCAGTCAAAGCATTAAATAGTAATATCAAAAAGAAAGGGACCCATGTCACTAAAAGGTTTTGCAATTTCTCATAGGCCGCACCTACGGGTGATTTGAGAAAATGCAAACTGGGACGGAATCCCCAGTGAATATTGTTAATTGTGTGTTGGTGAACATATGCAAACCAAAATGGAATGTTCTCTAAGTACACCAGCACCGTGACAATGAGTATGACCGTGGATGCAGTTCTCACTGTGCTATATTTGACTTTATGCTTCGGACAGCATATAGCTATAAATCGATCAAAGCTGAAGCAGACTGTGTACCACACTGACAGATATACATTAGTGCAGTTCATGTACAATATCAGTTTGATGACTACAGTGTAGGAGAGGAATGAATATGGGAACCGTCTGCTCAAAATTTGAAACAAAATAACATTAATGAGCATGACTTGCAGATCTGCTGCCGCCATCGCCAGCATGTAGATTGAAATGCATTTAGAAAGGCCGCAATTTCCTCTCAAGAGAATCACAGTTGCCAGGAGGTTTGCTGCAGGAAAGGAAGAAAAATAGGTAAGTTAGAGAATGCAGAGCAATAGAATAGATGATGGACCGAGCAGCATTATCACCAAGTTAGTATTGCAGAAATCCAAATAATATTTTGAATTAGACATTTGAATCTGAATTCATAGTGTTTGAATTCAATAAACATCTAGAGCTAAGAATCTAATAATGAAAATGGAATAATTGTCAATTATCAGAGGACATCCAATTTGATTAATTAATGCCCTTTAAAAAAAAGAAACTGCTGCCCTTACCTGTGACTCAGAATCACAACAATGTGATTGACTTGCAACTTGCTGTCTGGGCAGTGAGGGATGGACAATGAGTGCTTGTCGGTCTTGTGGCACACACATCCCATGTGGAATAAAATATTAGATCTTATGATATTTCACCTGCCAATGTACAGATGTTGTGCTGTGTGTTATGAATTGTGTCCTTTCCTCTTGTCATAAGCAAAATGATTAACGATAATCGTTTTGAAGCAACTCATTGTGGAAGTAATTTCATTAGCAGACTGCAAGGACTCTTCCCAACGTTTAGAGATGCATCCCATAGAAAGGATGCTACCTGGATGCATCGCAGTGCGGTATAGCAACTGTTTTTCCCAAAACCGCAAGAAATTACGGGGAGACATGATGACACCGCAGCCCATCATGCACACCCACTTTCCACCCATTGACTCTAAATTTACTTCCCACTGCCTCAGCAAAACAACTAACATAATCAAAGACTCCTCCCATTGCAAGTCTACAACCTTCCAAAGCATTCTGTCAGGAAGAGGCCATAAATGTCTGTAATAAGTGCAAATAAATACCGGACCATTTTCTGCCCGGCTGTTATCAGACTTCTAAATAGACCTCATAAATGGTACATTTTTCACAGAATCTAGAATCCGTACAGTGGGGGATAAGGCCATTGGACACAACAAGTCAACTCTTGCTATATGAAGAGCATCCCACCCACAATCACCGTGCTATCCTATCCCTGTAACCCTGCATTTCACATTGTCCCACCATCTAACCTGAGCACCTCTGGTCTTGCTCTCTGTGCACCTTCTCTGCAGCTGTATTATTTGCTCTGTTCAAAATTGGGTGCTTTCCCTGGCAAGAGAACCAACTTTGCCCTTTGCAATATCTATCTGTCTGTGTGTCTGTGTGTCTGTTTGTGTGTCAGGGGTGCACATATGTCAGTGTGTGTGTTTGCGTATGTCAATGTGCCTCTACATGTCCGTGTGTGTGTGTGTGTGTGTGTCTGTGTGTGTGTGTCTGCATGTGTGCTTCTGTTTGTGTGTCAGTGTGCGCGTGTATGTTGGTGTGTGTGTTTGCGTATGTCAATGTGCCTCTGTCTGTCCACATGTGTGCCGGTGTGTGTTTGTATTGTAGCATGTGTGTTCATACAGTGTTAGCATTTTTGTATAGGTTTCTGTGTCTCTTCGTGTTGTTGCTGTGTGTATTGCGGTAAATATTTCTGTGTGTTTCTGTTTCTGTGAATGTATGTGGTCTCTGCCTGTCTGCATGTGTGTGTGTCTGCCTCTATGTGTATGTGTGTCTTTCTGTATCTATCGATGCGTGTCTGTCTCTCTATCTGTCTGCACTAGATGCAAAACAAAGTTTTTCACTGTACATGTGACATTAATAAATCAAATCAATGGGTTGATAACGAAGTTCAACACCAGCTTCTCAAGGTCAATGCGTGATGAATAACAAAGATTGACTTACACCCCAGGAAAGCAGGAGGAAAAGATTTAAAGAGATAATCGAATCCATTCTGAGAAAGGTAATCTTGGCTGGAGCGTTCATTTTTCCGCAGTACATCAATAAACTGGTTCAACAGCAGAATGTACATCTCACTGTTGTGTATGAGCGTCTGAAACTGGAACAGGAGTAGTGCATTAGACTCTTCGAGCCTGTTTTGCCTTCCAATATGATCGTGCCTGCATTTTGAATTCCACATTACCATCGATCCCAGATTGCCCCCTGGATTGCCCAGCTGAACAAGAATCTATCAACACCCGGTTTGGAAAATATTCAAAGATTCTGCCTCCATCACCTCCTGGGGCAGTGAAATCTAAATTCCCATGGCACTCCAGGCAGCGAGAGAGAGAGAGAAAGGACTGTCATTCACTTACTCACTTGGTGAGCCCCAACTTTAAAGCAATGAAAGCACACATTAGGGTTCACTCCTGGGTGGGAGAGATTTGGAAATTGCTCCCAAAAATCTGCATTTGATGCTTGATCAGTTGCACAATATTAATCGGAAATCAACAATTTTTTTGTTGAACTAAATTATTGAGTGATACCGGCCAAAGGTGGGTCGACAGAGTCAGGTCACAGCTCGAACGTTGTGTTATGGGTTGGCAGAGCAGGGTCGAGGGGCCGAATGGCCTATTTCTGTTCCTGTGGACGGTGTTACATGACGATCCACATTGTATTCAAATAAGGTAGTGAGATACATTCATTAAACAGGATGGAGAACTGAAGATGTTGGAGATCTGAATCAAACAAACAAACGAAAGTCGCTGGAGAAACTCAGTCTGTATGGCCGCACCTGCGGAGAGAGAAACACAGTTAACGTTCCAATTCTTTTACAGAAAATACCTGGAACGCCAAAGGCTGCCAACACAGGATAGAAGATATCCTTTATCTGTATAATTATCGGCCGCACCATTGTTTAGAAGAATTCAGTCTTTATGCCTTGTATCCTTTCGCTGAGAATGGATGCAAGATTCACAAAGGCTTCCCTTTTATAACACAGTTGGTGACCAAGCATGAAATGAGTTTGCGTAATGTGACTCCTTAATTAGTCCATGAAAAGACGTTTCAGTTCAGGCAGACTGGTAGTCCATGAAAACTTTGCAAACTTCATCACAAGGAAAAACATTGGGGAATAATCATTGAATTAAAATGTGAGAAGCAGCCACAAAGCTCATAAAGCCAGCAGATTAATATTAAAAACGATATACTTGGTGAATTGGAAACAACTATAATTGTGTCCACAGTTTAACCCTCCTTCACGTCTGAGGTAGAGGGAATTATAGAGGAATAGCTAGCGGTGGGGTATTGAAGGTGGAGGAAGAAAGGGTATGTGTGTGTGTGTCTGTGTGTGTGTGTGTGTGTGTGTATGTCTGTGTGTGTGTGTGTGTGTGCATGTGCGTGTCTGTGTGTGTGTTTGTGTGTATGTGCGTGTATGCGCGGGTGCGTGTGTGTGCGTGTGTGTGGGTGTGTGTCAAAGAGAGAGAGAGAGAGAGAATGATTATCTTAATTAAATAGCAAAACAAAATCTCGGTAATCTGTCAGCCATAATGCTACCCACTCTAACACAACAAACCTCCGTCCAGATACATCACCTCCGTCACTCTCACTGACACTGTCTGTCCAGTCATATGACTAAAGGTGCAATGAAATCCAACAGGAAATTATAACATAGCTTTCTGTCATTATAATATATTTGCATATAAATTGAGAAGATTAATGAAGGATAGAGTGGGGTCAATAAGGAACATGCCGGGCGAGCTACTTATTGGCAAAGGTTATGGTGGAGATACCAAATTAATATTTTGCTTCTGTCTTGACTGAATTAGAAGGTGGTATCATTGGTCCAGTTGAAACTATGAATGTTGAACAACTCGACAGTCCAGGGATGGATAAAACAGAGAGTCCCGAAAGGCTGGCAGCACTCTGTATGTCACCAGGACTGAATGGGATACTCCCTGGATTGCTTCGGGAGAGAGAAGGGAGCAGATCATAGAGCCATTGAGAGAAATTGCACAGACCTCTCCAAAATGAGAAACTTGCTCGGGGACTAGAGGATTTTACTGTGACACTTTGGGGGCAAAGGTCAAGTTAATATCTGGCCTTGAGCGTGACATTGTGAAGGGCTACTCAGGTTTGAAGCATTTAAGTACTTTTCTTTTGACGAAGTGACAAACGCAGTGGATGCGGGTGGTGCTGTGGCTGTTGTATATTGGAAATGCCACAAAACATTCGGCACAGAGCCACATGGCATGTTGGTGAGCAATTCAGAAATGTTCGGGACTAATGGGCCCTTGGCAGCATGAATTAAAAGTTAGCTGAAAAATAGGAAAAAGAGGGTAGGTGTAAATGGGTACACGGACCGGAGACGAGTTGAAACTTGTGTTCACTCGAAATCCGTGTTGTGAAACTTGCTTTACGTTTTTTTCTTATCAATGATTAATGCGGTTTGTTGGCAGCAACTCTCTGAATAAAGCAAGGAAATGCACTGCCTGGGAGTTTAGGACAAGTGGAGGTTACAAAAGAGAGCTGAATATTTATTTGACAGCAATGAATTTACAGGGGGCTGGAAATGAAGCTGGAGAGTGGGAATAACTGGGATCAGGTACAGACCCGATGAGTCAAATAGCTTCTTTCTGGACTATAACTTCCCATATTTTTATTATGCTCTCAGTTTCCTAATAAATGCTATCATTTTATGTTCGCCTTTCCATTTTAGCTTAGTGAATTCTCAAATATCTAAACCACGAGTAAACTGGACAGACCGACTTCGCTTTTCGGAAAGGGTTACTGAATCTGCCCGATTACATCCAGAGTTGTTGTGGTTCTGTTCGCCAAGCTGGGAGTTTGTGTTGCAGACGTGTCGTCCCCTGTCTAGGTGACATCCTCAGTGCTTGGGAGCCTCCTGTGAAGCGCTTCTGTGCTGATTCCCAGCAAAAACTCCCAGCTCGGCGAACAGAACCACCACAACGAGCACCCGAGCTACAAATCTTCTCTCAAACTTTGTACATCCAGAGTTTCCAATTGCTACTCTATTACTTGATTAATAGTTGATTCTAAAACTTTTCCAACAGCAACTGCCAGTTCTTTGTCCCTCCCTTTGTGAATAGCGGTGTCCCATCTGTAGTTTTCCAGACCTCCAGTACTTGTTCAGAATTCAAGGATTGGGGCTGAGGGGTGACCTTAGAGAGGCTCATTCAAAAATTAGGGGCATGGAACGGGTAAGGTCTTTTCCCTGGGGTGGTGGAGTCCAGAACTAGAGGGTATATGTTTAAAGTGAGAAGGAAAGATTTAAAAGCGATCTAAAGGGGCAACATTTTCACGCACAGGGTGGTGCTGGTATGGATTGAGCTGCCAGAGGAAGTGGTGGGATTTGGGATGATTGCATCATTCAACAGGCATCTGGATGGGTATGTGAATGGGAAGGGTTGACAGGGGTATGGGACAAATGTAGGCAAATGGGACTGGATGAATTTAGAACATCCGGTCATTATGGATTGAAGGGTCTGTTTCTGGGTTATACATCTCTATGACTCTGACTGTTTTGGGGGAAATTTACATCCAATGCATCTGTTATCCTTGTGGCTACTTCATTTGTGATCCTAAGATGCAAGCCATCAGGGCCAGGGGAAGTATATGCCTTTAGATGGATTTGTTTGTCTGGCACAATGTTTCCAGTGATGATGATTGGATTTAGTACCTCGCCCCTGTATCCTTCAGTATTAATGGAATGTCACCTGTCTTCCACCATTGTTCTTTTCCTCTTTTGTTCTGTGTATAAAGACTGCTGCAAAATATCTCTTTAGCTACCATTTCCCATCACTGTCGGTGCTGTTTGCTGAGAGAGGTTGCTGAAGGAGAGGGGGACATTTCTCTATCTGGGCAATGGAGAATGAACGGTGGCACTTTCAGAGTTGAGGTGCAGATTGGAAACAGGCAACAGCACGTATTCCTCCTCCCAGGAGATCAGAATCTGTGGAATGAACTCTCGCAGAGTGCAGTGGGTGTCAGGGCACGGAATAAATTTCAGGAGGTGAGAGACCAATTTTTAACGAGGGACGGGTGAAAGGGTGATGGAGAGCGGGCAGAAAGGTGGAGTTGAATTCATGGTGAGATCAGCCATGAAGGGATTTGAGAGCACAGCATGCTTGGAGGGGCTGAATGGCCTCCTGTTGCTCCCAATTCTTATATCCCTACGATTTCTGGATGAAGGGACTGGGGGCATTCTAGTGAAGTTTGCCAAAGATATAAAGTTAGGTGGACAGGCAGGTAGTACTGAGGAAGTGGGGAGGCTGCAGAAGGATCTAGACAGTTTGGGAGAGTGGTCCAGGAAATGACTGATGGAATTCAACGTGAGCAAATGCGAGGTCTTGCACTTTGAAAAAAAGAATACAAGCATGGACTACTTTCTAAACAGTGAGAAAATTCGTAAAGCAAAAGTTCAAAGGGATCTGGGAGTGCTAGTCAAGGATTCTTTAAAGGTAAACATGTAGGTTGAATCCATGATTAAGAAAGCAAATACAATGATGTCACTTATCTCAAGAGGGTTGGAATATAAAAGCACTTTATAAAGCTCTGGTTCAGCCCCATTTGGAGTACTGTGTCCAGTTTTGGTCCCCACTCCTCAGGAAGGACATACTGGAGCGTGTCCAGCGGAGATTCACACGGATGATCCCTGGAATGGTAGGTCTAACATACAAGGAACTGCTGAGGATCCTGGGAATGTATTCATTGGCGTTTAGAAGATTAAGAGGAGATCTAATAGAAACTTACAAGGTAATACATGGCTTGGAAAGGGTGGACGCTAGGAAATTGTTTCCATTAGGCGAGGAGACTAGGACCGGTGGACACAGCCTTAGAATTAGAGGGGGGTAAATTCAGAACAGAAATGCGGAGACATTTCTTCAGCCAGAGGATGGTGGGCCTGTGGAATTCATTGCCGCAGAGTGCAGTGGAGGCCGGGACACTAAATGTCTTCAAGGCAGAGATTGATAAATTCTTGATGTCACGAGGAATTAAGGGCTACGGGGAGAGTGCGGGTAAGTGGAGTTGAAATGCCCATCAGCCATGATTGAATAGCGGAGTGGACTCGATGGGCCGAATGGCCTTACTTCCACTCCTATGTCTTATGGTCTTATGGTCTAATGGTCTTATGGTCTTATGTCTTATAGTAACTTCAGTAATGCTATGAGTCCCATCAGAGTGCTGTACCACATGAGTAACTGCAAGAAGTATTTGTGGTGATTTTGTTTTCTCCTTTTCTGTTCCAGGCACCATATCTGTGTTAAACTCTGAGTTGATAAATTCCCAGAAATATCGATTAATCGCCGACGGGGAATAATGAGACAAAAATCTCAATCAGCTGAGATTTCAATGTGAAAACTGATTACAGCAGAACGTTAATTCTATGTTGTAATCGAATATATTGAAACAAAGCCACAGGACTTTATGGT
Organism: Hemiscyllium ocellatum; assembly: GCF_020745735.1. NCBI lineage: Eukaryota > Metazoa > Chordata > Chondrichthyes > Orectolobiformes > Hemiscylliidae > Hemiscyllium > Hemiscyllium ocellatum. The sequence goes on along the minus strand of NC_083440.1, from coordinate 3,521,545 downwards.
CACAAAGCCCCCCCGTCATTTACATGAGGACAGTCCTTGACGGATTCAACTTCCTCAGAGTGAACAGCTCTTACAGTGAACAGAACCCCTGACTCCACTGTATCTACTGTTGTAACCCGAAGGGCCTTTGCTCAAAACATCGATTCTCCTGCTTCTCAGATACTGCCTGACCTGCAGTGCTTTTCCAGCACCAAACTCGCCACTTCTGTTTGTATCTGTCTGCCAGGCCATCTCCTGATTAGAGCAAGTGAGCAACCCCAATCAGCGAGCACGTATTCTGTGGGGTCCACCTAGCTATGCTCCTTCGAATAGCTCTCGCCCTCCCTGATCTGAGTCCGAGGACACAGCACGATTCTTTTCTCTTGCAGCTCCTCCTGGGGTGTTTTAGTACCAGGTCAGGTTCCTCTGAATTTGCCTCAGCTACGAGTGGCGTGCGACGCGCAGTAGGTGGTGTTATGCACCTGGAACATCTCAGAATAAATGAATTCTCATCGTCAGGAGGCAATCCTTCCTTCTGTATGTGGGAATGTGTACTCTCTGTTTTAGCCAAAGTGTTGGACGCATATGCTAATGGGCATGCTTCTCTATTGGGTTATCTTTGAGATAATGCGGTGGGTGGGGGTGGGAAAAGGAAGATTGCATATTGATTCCACATCCCACTTGGAATCATACTGCGGAAAATAGAGGCAATTGGTTAGTGGTGATGAAGATTTTAGTTTTCCCAACATTGACTGGGATGCTCTTGAGGTCTGCAAGAAGCGTCCAGGAGTGTTTATGGAGCAGTTCGTAAATAGTCCGAAGAGGGAAGGGGCCATGTTGGACCTGGAACTGGAGAACGAGCCAGGGCAGAATTTGCAGTTGGGGATTTCTCTGGGAACAGTGACCGCAATTCTGTAAGTTTTAGTATACTCGTAGATAAAGGTGAGAGTGGTCCTCAGGGAAAAGTACTAAACTGGGCCATGACCAGTTATAACAAAATTAGGAAGGAGATTGGAAATGTGGATTAGACACAGCTAGTTGAAGAGAAGTCCACATTTCAGATGTGGGAAGCTTTCAAAGATAATTGAAAGGTAGTGTAGGATAGGCATGTCCCGTTGAAGGCAAAGGATAGGAAGAGCAAGATTCATGAACCGTGGATGACAGGAGAAATTTACGACTAGTCAAGAGGAAAAGGGAAGCGTACGTGAGGTCTAGGCAGCTAAGAACAGAACGGGCCCTGGAGGAATATCGGAAGAGTGGGACCAGTTTTTAACGAGGAATCAAGCAGGCTTAAGGGGGTCATGAAATAGATTTGCCGAGTAGAATTAAGGAGAATCCCAAAGCATTTTATTCTTATATAAGAAGCAAGCTAGTAACCACAGAAAGGATTGGTCCACTAAAGGATAACGAAGGAAGGCTGTGTGTCGAACCTGAGAGAATGGGTGAGATTCCGAATGATTACTTTGCATCAGTGTTCACTGAGGAGAGGGGCATGATGACCATTGAGATTAGAGACAGAAGTTTGATTAGTCTGGATCACGTTGACAGGAATAGGGAAGATGTGTTGGGCAGGCTAGAGGTTATTAAGGTGGAGAAATCCCCAGGACCAGATGGGATCTACCCCAGGTTGCTGAGGGAGGTGAGAGAGGAAATAGCTGGGGCCCTGACAGATATCTTTGTGACATTTATAAATACAGGTGAAGTGCTGGAGGACTGAGGGTTGCTCATGATGTCCCCTTATACAAGAAGGGTAGTAGGGATATTCCAGGTAACTACAGACCAGTGAGCCTGACGTCAGTGGTGGGAAAGTTGCTGGAGAAGGCACTGAGGGATAGGATCTATTTATATTTAGAAAAGAATGGGCTAATCAGTGATAGGCAACATGGCTTTGTGCGGGGAAATCGGGCCTTACCAACTTAATAGAGTTCTTCGGGGAAGTGACCAAGTAGATAGATGAAGGAAGGACTGTTGATGTCATATACATGGGCTTTAGTAAGGCGTTTGATAAGGTTCCCCATGGTAGACTAATGGAGAAAGTGAAGTCACATGGTGTGCAGGGTGTTCTAGCTAGGTGGATAAAGAACTGGTTGAGCAACAGGAGACAGAGAGTAGTAGTTGAAGGGAGTTTCTCGAAATGGAGAAAGGTGACCAGTGGAGTTCCACAGGAGTCAGTGTTGGGGCCACTGTTGTTTGTGATATATATAAATGATCTAGAAGAGGGCACTGTTGGTATGATCAGCAAGTTTGCAGATGACACAAAGATTGGTGGAGTAGCAGAAGGAATACGGGACTGTCAGAGAATACAGGAGAATATCGATAGACTGGAGAGTTGGGCGGAAACGTGGCAGATGGCTTTCAATCCAGGCAAATGTGAGGTGATGCATTTAGGCAAGACTAATTCTAGAGAGAATTATACAATGAATGGAAGAGCCTTGGGAAACGTTGATGGGCAGAGAGATCTGGGAGTGCAGGTCCATTGTACCCTGAAGGGGTGCACAGGTGGATAGAGTGGTCAAGAAGGCATATAGTATGCTTGCCTTCATTGGACGCGGTATTGAGTATAAGAGCTGGTAGGTCATGTTAAAATTGTACAAGACATTGGCTTGGCCGCATTTAGAGTACTATGTAAAGTTCTGGTCTCCACATTCCCAAAAGGATGTAGACACTTTGGAGAGGGTGTGGAAAAGGTTTATGAGGATGTTGCCTGGTATGGAAGGTGCTAGCTAAGAAGAGAGGCTGAGTAGGTCAGGTTTATTTTCACTAGAAAAAAAGGAGATTGAGGGCGGACCTGATTGAGGTTTACAAAATCATGAAGGGTATAGTCAATTTGGATAGAGACACTTTTCCAGGGTGAAGGATTCAGTAATGATAGGTCACGCTTTCAAGGTGAGAGGTGGAACAGTTAAGGGGGATACACGTGGCAAGTACTTCACACACAAAGAGTGTGGTGGGCATTTGGATGCGTTGCCAGCAGAGGTGGTAGAGGCAGGCACGGGAGATTCATTTAAAATGCGTGTGGATAAATGCATGAGCAGGTGGGGAGTAGAGGGATTCCGATGCTTAGGAAGTGACCGACAGGTTTAGACAGTACATTTGGATTGTCTCAGGCTTGAAGGGCCGAAGGGCCTGTTCCTGGGCTGTAAATTATCGTTGTTCTTTGTTCTTGGCGTTAACACCATCGAGGAGAAAGTGAGGACTGCAGATGCTGGAGATCAGAGCTGAAAATATGTTGCTGGAAAAGCGCAGCAAGTCAGGCAGCATACAAGGAGCAGGAGAATCGACGTTTCGGGCATAAGCCCTTCTTCAAGAATTCTTCAGGGCTCATGCCCGAAACGTCGATTCTCCTGCTCCATGGATGCTGCCTGACCTGCTGCGCTTTTCCAGTTAACACCATCGTGGATGTTAGCTGCTTCCTTACTTCCGCGAAAGCTAATGTGATCATTTCCAAGGCTGTCCCATTTTTAAGAAGCTGATACAAAGGTGCCAACATGGAGGCCATGTCTGCATGACCTTTCCATAGCTGGTCACCAGCCCACAGACAGACCTAATTAAAGTATAGGCACTGGGGTCAGGGAACCTTTGGCTGTGCACACTTTGTTTTCAAACAGGCATGTGTATCCTGGTCTTGCCAACTCTGAAGCCCAAGTATGTGAATTGGGGTGCCTGGTACGCACACGTTACCTTCCAAGGGGTATCCCGACAGGAAGAAACATCTAAGAACTATACCCGATTCCTCTAAGTAATGTCTATTGGTCTTCCCTAATATTGGCATGCCATTTAGGCAAGCTGAGATAGACCTCATAAAATGTTCTCCATTGTATCCTGAAAAAAATGCACAGGTTGATGTCACCGCAAATGGCAGGCTTGTATTTTGATCCAAATCCGCGTGAGTATTAATTGTAGGAGACTTTCGGGAATCCAAATCTAAACACGATGGCCAGTGCGTGTGCCTTATGTTCACCTTTGTGAATGACAATCCTCCTCCCAGTTTAAATTCTCTATTCGGGGGATTGGGAATTAATGCACTTCTGCAAAGCGATTTGCTATTTGTATAAAATCCCTACAAGTGCAAACAAATGTGGAGGTGGACGAGGGTAAAGCAGTAGATGTAGTGTATATGGATTTTAGTAAGGTGTTTGATAAGGTTCCCCATGGTAGGCTACTGCAAAAAATACGGCGGTATGGCATTGAGGGTGCGTTGGAGGTTTAGATTAGGAATTGGCTGGCTGGAAGAAGACAGAGAGTAGTAGTTGATGGTAAAGGGTCATCTTGGAGTGCAGTTACTAGCGGTGTTGGCAAGGATCTGTTTTGGGACCATTGCTGTTTGTCATTTTTATAAATGACCTGGAGGAGGGACTAGAAGGTGAGGTGAGCAAGTTTGCGGATGATACGAAAGTCAGTGGAGTTGTTGACAGTGAGGAAGGATGTGGCAGGTTACAGCAGGATATAGATAAGCTGCAGAACTGGGCAGAAAGGTGTCAAATGGAGTTCAATGTAGCTAAGTGTGAAGTGATTCACTTTGGTAAGAGTAACAAGAAGATGGGGTACTGGGCTAATGGTCGGATACTTGGTAGTGTGGATGAGCAGAGGGATCTTGGTGTCCATGTACACAGATCTCTGAAAGTTACCACCCAGGTAAATAGTGCTGTGACGAAGGCATATGGCGTACTGGCTTTTATTGGTAGAGGAACTGAGTTCCAGAGTCCTGAAGTCATGTTGCAGTTGTATAAGACTCTGGTGCGGCCGCATCTGGAGTATTGTGTGCAGTTTTGGTCGCCATACTATAGGAAAGATGTGGAGGCACTGGAACGGGTGCAGAGGAGGTTTACCAGGATGTTGCCTGGTATGGTAGGAAGATCGTATGAGGAAAGGCTGAGGCACTTGGGGCTGTTTTCATTGGAGAAAAGAAGGTTTAGGGGAGATTTGATAGAGGTGTACAAGATGATTAGGGGTTTAGATAGGGTTGACCATGAGAACCTTTTTCCACGTATGGAGTCAGCTATTGCGAGGGGGCATAGCTTTAAATTAAGGGGTGGTAGGTATAGGACAGATGTTAGGGGTAGATTCTTTACTCGACGAGTCGTGAGTTCATGGAATGCCCTGCCAGTAACAGTGGTGGACTCTCCCTCTTTATGGGCATTTAAACGGGCATTGGATAGGCATATGGAGGATAGTGGGCTAGTGTAGGTTTGGTGGGCTTGGATCGGCACAACATCGAGGGCCGAAGGGCCTGTAGTGCGCTGCATTTTTCTATGTTCTATGTTCTATGTTCCAACTGTCTATTGCATAAATGGGACCGGTGTGATAATTCTTTTAATTTCTAGACTCCAGATTTCTGTCTGTACTCTTGCGTGTAAGGCAAATGACGCTGGGTGTGCCTTACAGAATCGTGGAATTACTTCCTGGTCAAAGAGCAATGTGGCCTTCTCTCCTTTGATAGTCCCTGGACTATCGTTAAAAGCCTCAAAGCCTTGAATTAGGAATTGCCTCCAGCAGTCATTCTCTTGTCGAAAAAACATTGAGTCAACCGCATTCAATCTTTCTCAACCAATTTCGCCTCATCAGACGCAGGCCCAAGCTTTTCAGTATAATCGGTGATAACTGAACCTGCCGCTTATCCTGAGAGACCGGAATCGCAGTTCTGCCCTAAATCAGGAAAGATTCCTTGTTGCAGGTTCCCACTCTCGCCGAGACCTTACATTAAATTGAGGGTTGAGTGAATTTTGTTCAAAACCGGTTCTGTCAGCACTGAAACGGCCGGGCCAGGATCGACCTCAATTCCAACTGGGTGACCTTTCACCCAGGCATTTATTTGGCTTGGTTTTTGAATCGGCGATTCTGTGACTTAAGGAAGGTTACTTCGTCCTTTTTTTTGTAGTAAGGTCATAAAAGCAGCGATTCAGATGAATCTCGTCATATAATGGAAGGAGAGAGGTCAGTTCTCCCTGTCCAGGTTTTGTATTCTAGTTTGCTTTTACTGTAGCACTCACAATATGTCTGAGTCCAGGGGAGTTGTAAGATTCAGCAGAGAATTCATTTGACTTTCTATTGCAGTCTCTGTCTGACTGCCGCTCATTCCTGCGTAAAAGTGTGTGTTTCAATTTACCTTTTTTGCCAACGGGCATGCTTATGCTGCTGTATTTGAGCAAATTAATTAGTTATGGTTGTTGTATTGAGTTGAAATGTGTTGCTGGAAAAGCGCAGCAGGTCACGCAGCATCCCAGGAGCAGGAGAATCGACGTTTCAGGCATGAGCCCTTCCTCGGGAAGTCCTGATTCCTGAAGAAGGGCTCATACCCGAAACATCGATTCTCCTGCTCCTTGGACGCTGCCTGACCTGCTGCGCGTGTCCAGCAACACATTTTCAGCTCTGATCTCCAGCATCTGCAGACCTCACTTTCTCCTTAACTGTATTGGGTCTGTTCAGTTTGACCAATGCTTAAAATCTGTTTCCTTTGGTTCGTGTAGTATGTAAATGAATTCTGTTTTGCAGAAAGCCGTGTGGTTTGACCAGCTGTGTCACCCCCGGGACATACACTTCGCAACTGCCTTTAAAATAAGAAAGCATCGAGGCTACCTTCTTAAAATATTTTGAGAAAATCTGGCCTGGTCCATGACCGACCTTACTGAGTACTTTAAACTGTACTCAACAAGACAAAGGGGGACTGCACTCTCCTGGATACCAGCCTATGAGTTCTCTTATTCAACTTAAGTCTTGAGTGATTCTTTTTCTGCCTCGGGTCCACATACCAGCAGCAATACAATGGTTTTTCCAGGCCACTCCTGAATAAGAATTTAACCATTTGGGTGGAGGCTTGGCTGTGGTTTTGGGGTTTTGCTGCGGGCTGACCAAGAGTCTGACTGTGTTCGGGATATGTCCAGAGTGCCTTCAGTCAAGTGGTGTTGCCCGAGTTCAGTCGGACTGGTGAGGGTGTTTGCTTCCATCAGAATACCCTTAAACCATTGTGCCCCACTTGTCTCATTTTTCAATGATGAAGCCAGTTAGAGTAATGGACTCATAGCGATGTGCAGAGTGTTCTGTGCCTTTTGATCCAACGCATCTGTTCCGACCAGATATCCCAATCCTATCTAGTCCCCTTTTGCCAGTAGTTGGCCCAAATTCCACTAAACCCTTCCTATTCACATACCCATCCAGATACCTTTTAAATATTGCTATTGTACCAGCCTCCAGCACCTCCTCCTGCAGCTCATTCCATAGACACACCATGCACTGTGTGAAAAGTTGCCCCTTAGGGTCCTTTGACGCCTTTCCCCTCTGACCCTACGTCCTGTACTTTGCCACTACAGGAAAATTACTTTATCAATGTACCCTGACGCTGCTCCTCGTGATTTTATAAACCTCTGTAAGGTCACCCCTCATCCTCCAACGCTCCAGGGAAAACAGCCCCAGCCTGTTCAGCCTCTCCCTCTAGCTCAAACCCACCAACCCTGGCAACATTCTTGTATATCCTTGCTTAACTTTTAAGTTTTACAACAACCTTCCCATAGGAAAGGGAAGAGAATTGCACGCAATATTCTAAACGTGGCCTAACCAACGTCCTGTACAGCTGCAAGGTGAACTACCAAGCCGTATAATCAATACTCTGACAAGTAAAGGAAAGCAGACCAAACGCCTTCTTCACTACCCTAACTAGCTAGGACTTTACTTTCACGGTGTCTTTGTGCAGCAACACGCCCCAGGACCCTATCATTATGTGGATAGGTCCGGCTCTGATTTGCTTTTCCAAAAAGCAGCACCTCTCATTTATGTAAATTAGCTCCTTCTGCTACTCCTCAGCCCATTGGTCCACGTGATCACCATCCCATTATCATCTGAGGTGTCCACTACACCTCCATTTTTGGTGTCAACGGCAAAACTATACCTCCTTCGTTCACATCCAAATCATTTATATAACCGAGGAAATGTCGTGGACCCAGCACTGTTCTTTGTGATACTCCACTGTTCAATCTGAAAAGCAACCCACCCCCACCACTCCACCTCCCCCCCCCCCCCCCCCCCACCCAACCCCTGCCCTGGCACCTTCTATCATCTACTTTCGAACCAGTTCTGTATCAAAATTGCTGGTTCTCCCTGTATTTCATGAGACCTAACCTTGCTAACCAACCTCCTATGTCGAACGCCTTACTGAAGTTCATATGACTCACATCTACCATTCTTCCCTCATTAATACTGTTTTTCATTCTTTTAAAAAAAAACCATCTAGTTCCTGGTACATGATTTCCCACGCAGAGCAACACATTTTCAGCTCTGATCTCCAGCATCTGCAGTCCTCACTTTTTCCCACGCAGAAAGCCATGTTCGCTCTCCATAATCAGTCCTTGCCTTTCCAAATGCGTGTAAATCCTGTCCGTCAGCAAATCCCCCAACAACTTGCCCGCTTCTTACATCGGGTCACCGGTCTATAGTTCCTTGCCATGTCCTTACCACCTTACTCAGTGGCACCACGTTAGCCAACCTCCAGTCTTCCGGCACCTCACCTGTGACATCGATGAGACAAATACACTCAGCAAGGGGTCCAGAAATCACTTCCCTCGCTTCCCACAGAGTTCCGGGGTACACCTGATCAGGTCCTGGGGATTTATCCACCTTTCAAGACATCCATCACTTCTTAATCCGTAATATTTGTTCAAGATGTCACCATCTATTTCCCTACAGTCTATATCTTCCATGACCTTTTCCACAGTAAACACTGATGCAAAATACTTATTTAGTATCTCCCCCATCTCCTGCAACTCCATACAGAGGCTGCTTTGCTGATCTTTGAGGGGCCCTATTTACTCCCATCTTGCCCTTTTGTATTTATTTCTAAAACCCCTTTGAATTCTCCTTAATCCTATTTGCCAAAGCTACCTCATGTCCCCTTTTTTGACTTCCTGATTTCCCTCTTAAGTATATTCAAACTGTCTTTGTACTCTTCTAAGGTTTCACTCGATCTCCTGTCTGTACCTGACCTATGCTTACTTCCTTTTCTGGATCAAACCTTCAATATTTTCTACTCATTTGGCATTCCTTACACCATCACAGGACTTTCCTGTCTCTGGACTCTCGTTATCATATTTCCTAAAGCATCCCATTTTCCAGTCGTCCCTTTACCTGTAAACATTTGCCTTCCATCAGCTTTTGAAAGCTCTTGCCTAATACCGTTAAAATTAATCTTCTAACAATTTAGAAATTCAACTTTTAGACCCAGTCTGTCCTTTTCTATCATTAATGTAAAACCAGTAGAATTATGGTCACTGGCCCCAAAGTGCTAACCCCTGACACCTCAGTCACCTGGCCTGCCTTATTTCCCAAGAGTAGGTCATGTTTTGCATCTTCTCGCGTATCGACATCCACATACTGAATCAGAAAATGTTTTTGTGCACATTTAACAAATTCATCTCCATCTGAACCCTTAACACTATGACAGTCCTGGTCTATGTTTGTAAATTGAAAACACTCTACCTAACCACTCTAATATTCTTACACATAACTGACATATCCATCCAAACTTGTTTCTCAATTTCCCACTGACTAGTCTATAATACATTCCCAAAAAGCTGGTGATTCCTCTCTTATTTCTCAGTTCCACCCAAATAACTTCTCTGGATATATTTCCAGGAATATCATCCCTAAGTACAGCAGAAAAGCTATCGTTTATCAAACATTCCACTCACCTCCTGCCTCCCTTTCTATCCTTCCTGTAGAATTTGTATCCTGAAACATTAAGCTGCTAGTCCTTTTTTAGATTAGATTACTTACAGTGTGGAAACAGGCCCTTCGGCCCAACAAGTCCACACCGACCCGCAACCCACCCATACTCCTACGTTTACCCCTTACCTAACACTACGGGCAATTTAGCATGGCCAAGTCACCTGACCTGCACATCTTTGGACTGTGGGAGGAAACCAGAGCATCCAGAGGAAACCCACGCAGAGAACGTGCAAACTCCACACAGTCAGTCGCCTGAGGCGGGAATTGAACCCGGGTCTCTGGCGCTGTGAGGCAGCAGTGCTAACCACTGTGCCACCGTGCCGCCCACCTGTACATCCCTGAGCCACGTTTGTGTAATTGCTATAATATCCCAGTCTCATATTCCTAAGTATGCCGTGAGTTCATCTATCTTCCCTTGCATTTAAGTAATTGCAGTTAGATTTATTAGTCCGAACTTGTTCTTTGCTTTGTTACTGCATACCCTGACTGTTTGACTCTTGACTTTTCTCAACTGTTCCCGTCTCAGATTGACCTCTTCGCTCATTATCTTCCTGGGTCACACACCCAGACTTTACTAGGTTAAAATCCTCCTCAGCAGTTCTTGCAACACTCCCTGCCAGTATATTTGTATCCTTCCAACTCACGTGCAATCCATCTTTCTTGCAGGTCACTACTACCCCAGAACATATTCCAATGATCCAAAAATGAGAACCATTCTCCCACACACCAACTTCTCATCGATGCATATATCTGCTCTATCCTCCTGTTCCCACCTTCACGAGCTTGTAGCACCAGAAGCAATTCAGATACTATTACCCTCGATGACCTCATTTTAACTACTGCCCAACTTTCTAATGTCTCCCTTCTGAATCTTATCCTTTTCCTTTCCTGGGTTGTTGGTTCCAATTTGTAGAATGACCTCCTACTGGTCCCTCTCCTCTTTGAGAACATTCTTCACCCTCTCTGAAATATTCTTGATCCTGGCACCAGGGAGGCAACACGCCATTGTGATTTTTCGCTCATGATCACAGAAACATCTCTCTGTACCTCAGACTAAAGAGTCTCCTAATACAGTTGATTGCTTGGAACCTGTCGTAACCCTCATTGCTCTCGAGCCAGTCTTGATAGCAGAAACTTGACTGTTCGTGCTACATTCCCCTCAGAGTCCTTCACCTCCTACTCTTTCCAAAGCAGCATACTTGTTTGAAATGGGAATAGCCACCGAAGGCACCTGCACTACCTGCCTATGTCTCAAACCTTTCCTGGTGTTGACTCGTCTACCTCGTGTATCTGCGGTTTTTCTCCCTTCCTGCAATCACTACCCATCACACCCACTTCCTCTTGTAAATTCTTCATTGTCTTCAATGGTCGCTCCAACTGATCCACTCGACCTGATAAGATTCACAAAGACATTTATTGCCGGTATAATACTCAGTAATACATAAACTCTGTAAACTCCAACATCCGACAAGAAGAACGTTTGACTGAACTAAAAGTCATTTCACTTCACAATCCACATACCCAGGAAATAGCACCATCTTATTGCTATAAAAACACTGCTCCAGGCCACTTTTATGGCTATGATTTATATTTTTAAAAATCTAATCAGGAGACAATCTCAATAAAGCATGTAGTCAAGAAAGAACCCACTCTACTCAGTATTGTAGATTTACAGCAAAGCTACAGGGAAAATTATACACTGTTTCTGTGCTTTGACCTCTCCCAGACGGGTTCCTCCAAGATCAGTTGTGAATTTTGCTGTTTGTTATGTTTTTCTGGACGCACTCCCATGTCCAGAGATACATGAATGCAAACAGCAAGGCAGTACCGGCGCAGATCCGCTGCTGTGTCAGTTAGCCGTGTGGTTTCTTTCACTCCCTCTCACACTGACCATGTGCTTCTTATCGTCTGTCCTTCAACCTTTGGAAAGACCCGTTGTTTCGATTTTTTTTCTCTCCAAAGTTCCAAAACAATGCAGCATCTTATAAAACAGAAATTGCTGATCCTTGAATTGGAGGAGATCACCGAAAATACCTTAAAAGAGGAGCAGTTCCGCAGCCACAAATCTTTCCCATCCTTCATCTTGGATATAATTGTTGTGCCTGTTTGAATTCAAGTAGACCGTACTTTTGCGTGGTGGCGTCATTAATCCCAAGGACCAAACGGTCTGTCAGCAACTTGTTAAGTATTAAATCAAAGTCACATGCGCCTGCCAGTTTTCTTAACCTGGTCAAAAATCCTGACACAGATTCTCCTGATTTTCGAATTGTGGAGTAACGCTGAGAGCCTGTCAGAATTATAGGAGGCTTTGGGTCACAGTATTCCTGAACTAAATCTGTCAAATCTTGAAACGTTTTCACCTCTGATTCCTCAGGGAAAGATAGGTTTCTACTCACAGAAAACTGCGCGTCTACAAGTTGTCAGGAGAATTACTCATTGCTTTACATCTAACCCAATGTCATTTGTCCAAAAAAAAACGCATATTCTTTCCATATATTGGGCCAAATCTTCAATGGCAGAGTCGAATGAGTCAAGTTTCAAAGCAACAGCATGACGCCAGAATTGCTTTACCCCCAGCTGCTGAGAGTGAATTTCTTCAGAAGCCTACTTTTCACTCATTGCCACTGAAATAACATCACAGAGGCAGGTATCCTATCACCAAGTCTATAAGAAGGCCATAAGAAATAGGAGTGGATTTAAGGCCATTCGGCCCATCGAGTCACCCTTTATTTGCAAGTGGAGAGTCCTTAACACTGGTACAGCTCTCCTAGGTCCAGCGATAAGAGAGAACAAAATCTTTCAGGCTCTGTTCTGATCCATCCCCACTGATTGGACCAGGTTAACAGCCCCAATCAGGGAATGCAAAATCCATGATTTCCACTCGGCTGACCTCATTACAATCCCTAAAATAATCACTTTTTTTTCTTAATGAATGTTCTCTCTGCACCACAAAATGGGATTTTATTTTTACATTTTTAATTCTATCAGTTATCAGATGTGTGATGACAAGTTAGACCAATGCACACATATTGGTGTGTGTTTGTATAATGTGTGCCGGTGTGTGTTTGTATAAATACACGTCTATTGTATGTGTGTGTTCGTGTCTGTGTGTCTATGTGTATGTTGGTGTGTGTGTTTGCATATGTCAATGTGCCTCTATCTGTCCACACGCGTGTGTGTGTGTTTGTATAAGAATGTGCGTCGGCATGTGTGCCGGTGTGTGTTTGTGTGTGTCTATTGTGTGTGTGTTTGTGTCTGTGTGTATTTGTATTGCTGCCTGTGTGTTCATACAGTGTCAGCATTTTTGTACGCAGTTTCCATGTCTCTTCGTGTTATTGCTGTGCGTATTGCGGTAAATATCTCTGTGTGTTTCTGTTTCTGAGAATGTGTGTGGTCTCTGCCTGTCTGCATGTGTGTGTGTGTGTCTGCCTCTATGTGTATGTGTGTCTTTCTGTATCTATCGATGTGTGTCTGTCTCTCTATCTGTGTGGGTCTGTCTATTTATGCGTGTTTCTATGTGTGCGTGACTACCTATTGTGTCTGTAGACGGATATGCATCTGTGTGGATGTTGCTGTGTGTAACTATGTATTTGTGTCTGTTAGGTATTCATACATCTGTATTTATCTGTGTTTGGTTATATCACTGTGTCTGTACATCTGTCCCGTGGGGTCTCTGTTGTTTTGGACGTGAATCCTTTCTGTCTGTCTGCCTCTTCCTCTTTCTCTGTCCCTCTTGTGATCAAACTGGTAAATCTCATGTTCCTATGCATCTTTATTTTGTATGCATGTGTTTGTCTTTGAGTCTATGTTAGCCTGCAATGGGAAACTGTCTTGGCGGATGTTTGTATGATTAAATTAAAATGAGGTGAATCAAAATAACCGTCTCTCTCTCTCTCTCTCTCTCTCTCTCTCTCTCTCTCTCTCTCTCTCTCTCAATCAGTGCCTGTCTGTTCCACTTTAATTTAAAGTGGTTTAACTCCACCATCTGCTGGACTTATGCCACTGCACAAGCACAAACGTTTTGGGAGAAAAATCAAATGCTGTGAATCTCTCACATTGCACCTTTACTTTGTTCTGCAAGGAATGTCGTTTGAGACACAGAGCAGTTTTGCCTGATTACGTACAATGCTGTCCCTGAGAGATAGAATGGGCTGAGAAGGGGCAGATGGAGTTTAATTCAGATAAATGCGAGGTGCTGCATTTTGGGAAAGCAAATCTTAGCAGGATTTATCCACTTAATGGTAAGGTCCTAGGGAGTGTTGTTGAACAAAGACTCCTTGGAGTGTAGGTTCATAGCTCCTTGAAAGTGGAGTCGCAGGTAGATAGGATAGTGAAGGCGGTGTTTGGTATGCTTTCCTTTATTGGTCAGAGTATTGAGTACAGGAGTTGGGAGGTCATGTTGCGGCTGTACAGGACATTGGTAAGGCCACTGTTGGAATACTGCGTGCAATTCTGGTCTCCTTCCTATCGGAAAGATGTTGTAAAACTTGAAAGGGTTCAGAAAAGATATACAAGGATGTTGCCAGGGTTGGAGGATCTGAGCTACAGGGAGAGGCTGAACAGGCTGGGGCTGTTTTCCCTGGAGCGTCAGAGGCTGAGGAGTGAACTTATAGAGACTTATAAAATCATGAGAGGCATGGATAGGGTAAATAGACAAAGTCTGTTCCCTGGTGGGTGTGAGTCCAAAGTTAGAAGGCATAGGTTTAGAGTGGGAGGGGAAAGATGTAAAAGAGACTAAGGGGCAACATTTTCACGCAGAGGATCGTGTCTGTGTGGAATAATCTGCCACAGGAAAAGGTGGAGGCTGTTACAGTTGCAAAATGTAAAAGGTATATGCATGATTATATGAATAGGAAGGAATTGGAGGGTTGTGGGCTGGATGCTGGCAGGTGTGACTAGATTGAGTTGAGATACCTTGTCGGAATGGACGGGTTGGACCGAAGGTTCTGCTTTTGCGCTGTACATCGCTATGACTCTATGACTTAGAACATAGAACAGTACAGCACAGAACAGGCCCTTCAGCCCACGGTGTTGTGCCGACCACTGATCCTCATGTATGCACCCTCACATTTCTGTGACCATATGCATATCCAGCAGTCTCTTAAAAGTCCCCAATGACCCTGCTTCCACAACTGCTGCTGGCAACACATTCCATGCTCGCACAACTCTCTGTGTAAAGAGCCCGCCTCTGACATCCCCTCTATACCTTCCTCCAACCAGCTTAAAACTATGGCCCCTCGTGTTAGTCATTTCTGCCCTGGGAAATAGTCTCTGGCTATCGACTCTAGCTATGCCTCTCATTATCTTGTAAACCTCAGTTAGGTCCCCTCTCCTCCTTCTTTTCTCCAATGAAAAACGTCCGAGCTCAGTCAAACTCTCCTCATAAGATAAGCCTCCAATCCAGGCAGCATCCTGGTAAACCTCCTCTGAACCCTCTCCAAAGCATCGACATCTTTCCTATAATAGGGTGACCAGAACTGGACACAGTATTCCAAGTGCGGTCAAACCAAAGTTTTTTGGAGCTGCAACAAGATCTCACGACTCTTAAACTCAATCCCCCTGTTAATGAAAGCCAAAACACCATATGCTTTCTTAACAACCCTGTCCACTTGGGTGGCCATTTTAAGGGATCTATGTATCTGCACACCAAGATCCCTCTGTTCCTCCACACTGCCAAGTATCCAATCCTTAATCCTGTACTCAGCTTTCAAATTTGACCTACCAAAATGCATCACCTCGCATTTATCCAGGTTGAACTCCATCTGCCACCTCTCAGCCCATCTCTGCATCCTGTCAATGTTCTGCTGCAGCCTACAACAGCCCTCTACACTGTGAACGACACCTCCAACTTTTGTGTCGTCTGCAAACTTGCTGACCCATCCTTCAATTCCCTCATCCAAGTCATTAATAAAAATTACAAACAGTAGAGGCCCAAGGACAGAGCCTTGTGGAACACCACTCACTACTGACTTCCAGGCGGAATATTTTCCTACTACCACTCGCTGTCTTCTGTTGTCTTGATTTTGTAATTTTACCAGACTTCAGTATTTCCACTGGCAGTTAATTCCATACACGCACCACCCTCTGCACGAAAAAGTTGCCACTTTTGTCCCGTTTAAATCTTTCCTCTCTCACTTTAAAACTATGCCCTCTAGTTTTAGACTCCACTTTTGTACCAGACCTTGACTCTTAACCATGTCCATGCCCCTCATAATTTTATATCCCTCTATAAGATCACCCCTCAGCCTCCAAGGCTGGTCTCACCGCCTCCAACTCTGAATGAGTCATCACCTAGAATTTGTGAGGGTGTATCAGAGATCATTGCAAGCTGAAGAATGTGCAATAAAATTCATCGTGTTTCCTTTCAAAACAGTTCACTCTTAAGGCCAGGGTGTAACTGCAGTGGAAACATTCCATCTAATGTGCATGATGTCAGGACGAGTGCTCAAAGACATTTTTTCCCACATTGCAGTGGGAGCACAAACATTGTATACCCTTGAGTTTAGAAGACTGAGAGGTGATCTGATTGAGACATATAAGACTATGAAAGGAGTGGACACTCTGGCAGCAGGAAACATGTTTCCGCTGATGGGTGAGTGCCGAACCAGAGGACACAGCTTAAAAATACGGGGTAGACCATTTATGACAGAGATGAGGAGAAACTTCTTCACCCAGAGAGTGGTGGCTGTGTGGAATGCTCTGCCCCAGAGGGCAGTGGAGGCCCAGTCTCTGGATTCATTTAAGAAAGAGTTGGATAGAGCTCTCAAGGATAGTGGAATCAAGGGCTATGGAGATAAGGCAGGAACAGGATACTGATTAAGAATGATCAGCCATGATCATATTGAATGGTGGTGCAGGCTCGAAGAGCTGAATGGCCTACTCCTGCACCTATTGTCTATTGTCTCTTTCTCCACATTAGCATGTTCCACACTGAAGCATCTCAGTAGAGTTGCAAGTAGGGGTGTGTGTGTGTGTGTGTGTGTGTGTGTGTGTGTGTGTGTGTGTGTGTGTGTGTGTGTCTGTGTGTGTGCGTGTGTGTGTGTGCGTGTGTGTGTGTGTGTGTCTGTGTCTGTGTCTGTGTGTCTGTGTGTGTGTGTGTGTGTGTGTGTGTGTCCTGGTGTGTGCCCGCCTGCCTGTTTTTGTTGAATGGCGCTGTGAGCTCCAGCCCTCCCTGTCTCCCGCTGTCCCTCCCTGACTGAATCCCTGAGGATGAACCACCGTCAGTACTCTCTGAGCAGTGGGGGAGTCCGGGCAGCAGTAGGTAGCATTGTGTCACTTTCAGCACAGACTTTCTGTCTGACCTTCAAGACAGGAAATCTCTCCGGACTGTTTTGTCGTAGCAGCCCATTTGAATGGGGTCGCTGCAGGCTTATAATTAGGGAACGCAACCCATTGTTACCATTCAGAAGTTTTATTGATTTATAATGCCAATGCTTCATATCAGCAGTTCCTCATTTGCTCTAAACATTAACGATTATGTTAGATAAATAAATGTTTGGTGGGTGTGTTGTGGTCATATAATCACCTGCCACAAATTCTCACATCGAAACAGTTCATGTTTGGCTGTTGTGACATTAGTATTAGGGCGGAACGCTGGCTCACAGGACTAGGGTCACTGGTTCGATTCTAGCCTCGGGCGACTGTCTATGTGGTGTTTGAGGTAAAAACAGTGACTGCAGATGCTGGAAACCAGATTCTGGATTAGTGGTGCTGGAAGAGCACAGCAGTTCAGGCAGCATCCAACGAGCAGTGAAATCGACGTTTCGGGCAAAAGCCCTTCATCAGGAATAAAGGCAGTGAGCTGGAAGCGTGGAGAGATAAGCTAGAGGAAGGTGGTTGGGGGTGGGGATAGAGTACAATGGGTGAGTGGGGGAGGAGATGAAGGTGATAGGTCAGGGAGGAGAGGGTGGAGTGGATAGGTGGAAAAGGAGCTAGGTAGGTCGGACAAGTCATGGGGACAGTGCTGAGCTGGAAGTTTGGAACTCGGGTAAGGTGGGGGAAGGGGAAATGAGGAAACTGTTGAAGTCCACATTGATGCCCTGGGGTTGAAGTGTTCCGAGGCGGAAGATGAGGCGTTCTTCCTCCAGGCGTCTGGTGGTGAGGGAGCTGCAGTGGAGGAGGCCCAGGACCTCCATGTCCTCAGCAGAGTGGGAGGGGGATTTGAAATGTTGGGCCACGGGGTGGTGTGGTTGATTGGTGCGGGTGTCTCGGAGATGTTCCCTAAAGCGCTCTGCTAGGAGGCGCCCAGTCTCCCCAATGTAGAGGAGACCGCATCGGGAGCAACGGATACAATAAATGATATTGGTGGATGTGCAGGTAAAACTTTGATGGATGTGGAAGGCTCCTTTCGGGCCTTGGATAGACGTGAGGGAGGAGGTGCGGGCGCAGGTTTTACAGTTCCTGCGGTGGCAGGGGAAAGTGCCAGGATGGGAGGGTGGGTTGTAGGGGGCGTGGACCTGACCAGGTCTTTGCGGAAGGCAGAGAGGGGTGGGGAGGGAAATATATCCCTGGTGGTGGGGTCTTTTTGGAGGTGGCAGAAATGTCACCCTAGTTCCAAGCTTCCAGCTCAGCACTGTCCCCATGACTTGTCCGGACTTGTCCTACCTGCCTATCTCCTTTTCCATCTATCCACTTCACCCTCTCCTCCCTGACCTATCACCTTCATCTCCTCCCCCACTTACCCATTGTACTCTATGCTACTTTCTCCCCACCCCCACCCTCCTCTAGCTTATCTCTCCACCCTTCAGGCTCTCTGCCTTTATTCCTGATGAAGGGCTTTTGCCCGAAACGTCGATTTCGCTGTTCGTTGGATGCTGCCTGAACTGCTGTGCGCTTCCAGCACCACTGACCCAGTATGTGGCGTTTGTGCTCCCCCCACCCCATGTCTCCTGGTGCTCGGGTTTCCTGGCACAGTCTAAAAGTTCGGGCGGATTGGCCATACTAAGTTGCCCATAATATTCAGGGGTGTGTACATTAGGCTCATTAGTCTGGGATAAATGTTGAGCAGTAGGATGGGAGAATGGGTCTGGGTGGGATTCCCTTCGGAGGGTCGGTGTGGGCCTGTTGTGCCCATAGGCTTGTTTCCACACTGTAGGGGGTTATTTATCTGTTGAATTGTTACTGAGCTCAAGAAAGACCATGTATTTAATTGTCAAATATTTCCTGATGCACTATTCTATTTAATTTAATCATATCCCCCTGAAGTATTTGATTTGGATGGAGATTTACAGAGGATTCCAAGCAGGTAGAAATTACTCAGTAGGAAATACCACTTTCCTGGAGAATCCCTTTGTATTGTGCTACAATGGGGAATGTGCAGTTTCCCAGCTGAACTCTTTCCCTACAGTAGAATAAGAAATCCCTATTTGGGGTGTGAAGTCTGGGTGAATGAAGCTCGCGAAACTCGACACCATCCAGGGACAAAGTAGCGCCTGTGTTATCTGCACCACATCATTAAGCATCCATTTCATCCATCAGCAGTCTCATCAGGGTGCACCATCTACAAGAGGCACTGCAGCATCTCACCCAAGATCCTCAGACAGCGCCTTCCAAACCCCCGACCCCTTCCATCTAGAAAGTCCATGGCAGCAGGGAAACGGGGGTCACCACCCCCTGCAACTTCCCCTCTCGGCCACTCACCACCTTGACTTGGAAATATCTCGTCGTTCCCTCAGAGTGGCTGAGTCAAGATGTGAGGATTACGTTCCTAACAGCATAGTGGGTCTACCGACAGCTCAAGGAGGAAGCTCACCACCTACCATCTCAATGTGCAACTAGGGCTGGGTAACAAGTGATGACTTTCTCAGTGCCCCCCCCCCCCCCCACACACACACACACACACACACACACACACACATCTCATGAGTGAATAAACATGAATGGTTTCATGATTTGGATACAATGATACCTGCTAGCGGGCACCACTGAGGAGTTTTATTTACATATAGCAGAAGGAATTCATGTCCTTTGATGTTTTACTGCTGTCGTAATATTGGCTGGGATCCTACATAATGTTGTAACCTAAGCAGTATATAACCACTCTGTTTGCAGTCACACAGAGTAAGTGAGTAATCATTGAATGCCGTCATATAAGCAATTTTTTAACATTGATTAACCCCAAGAGGCTGAAACTCCCGGATGTGGTGGACAGCAAAGTCACAGACCTCCTTCCGTTCTCCATCTCTGGTCCTCTGTGATTCTCTCCTTTCCTCCCAACCTTTTGCCCCCTCTTCCGGACTTGAACTGGTCACTGGGGTAAGCACAGTGGCTCAGTGATCGGCACTGCTGCCTCACAGCACCAGGGTCCAAGGTTTAAGTCCGGCCTTGTTGGGCTGTCTGTGTGGAGTTTGCACGTTTTTCCCCATGTCTGCGTGGGTTTCCTCCGGGTGCTCCGGTTTCCTCCCACAGTCACAAAGATGTGCGGGTCAGGGTGAATTGGCCAGGCTAAGTTGCCCGTAGCGTTAGGTGCGTTTTTCAAAGAGGAAATGGGTCTGGGTGGGGTTGCACTTCGGAGGGCTGGTGTGGACTTGATGGGCCGAAGGGCCTGTTTCCACCCTGTAGGGAATCGAATCTAATCTAAAATGTGGCTGACTGTTAGAGCATTGAATCACAGAAATAAAGGGAGTGGCAGTGAAGAGATTAAAACCGTATCAATCCAATCCAATGCCATGCAACATGCCTCAGTGCATTATCCTGACTCAGTCCCACAGTATATTGGTACCTTGTTGATTATCCGATGTTGAAAATAGAAGGGATTTTTGATCAAACGGAACCAGATGTTGGTTGTTGCTAGAAACACACTCGCAGCTTTCTCAGGGTCATATTTTGTTCTCAGCTTCTGCAAGTGGTCATGTATCTTGCCCCCCCCCCACACACATTTCTCCTGTTCAACCCCCCCCCCCCATTTTTAATCCTTTCTATGTCCTACTTACAGTTTATTGTATCATCAAACTTTGTGTTATCAGCAAACGTAATGATTCCATCAGCTCAATCATTGACCGAGGTGATAAATTGCTCTGTCCTGAGCAATGCCCCTTGTGGCACCCATTACTGAAACTCTAATATCCTGAAAAATGACCTGTCTATTCCCACTCTCCGTTTTTATCAATCTTCACACTAAGTCCCCATTTCCTCATCACTGCCTGGGCTCACTGATGTATATTAGCTACTGGTTCAACAGCACCTGGATTTAATAATTCGGCCTCTCGTGCCCAATACTCTGGATGGAACAGAGAAGGATCTATTTCCAACAGCCTTCATGCATTCACGCAGAGAACATAACATTATTCATTGTCAT
This sequence comes from Hemiscyllium ocellatum, assembly GCF_020745735.1. Taxonomy (NCBI): domain Eukaryota; kingdom Metazoa; phylum Chordata; class Chondrichthyes; order Orectolobiformes; family Hemiscylliidae; genus Hemiscyllium; species Hemiscyllium ocellatum. Next base: position 3,500,556 of record NC_083440.1, on the reverse strand, counting down.
CTGTTGTTGTACAGCTCTTGTCTGCCTCGGAGTATCCTCGGTAAATGTCCAGTGGAGTGTTCCCCTTGTCCCTGTGTGAGCCCGTCTCTGTCGATAAACCTCGCTGCCTCAGGATTAGCTATCGAAGCACAGTCAACATGTTCCTGTTATACAACAAGGAAGCAATGGATAAGCCATGAAACTACAGGCCAGTCAGTGTACCCTCATTGGTGGGAAAACTGCTGAAAGCAATTGTGGGGGACAGAATGAATCTGCATGAGAAGAGATAGAGATTAACCAAGAACAGGATATATTCAGGGAGGGGATGTCCGATAGACTTGATTGAGATTTTCAAAGATGTGACCAGATATGTAGCGACTGATGGTGCCAAATTGACATCAGTGAGTTTTATGATGACGGCCGCGTGGTGGCTCAGTGCTTGGCACTGGTGCCTCACAGCGCCAGGGACCTGGGTTTGATTCCAGTCTCGTGGAGTTTGCCCATTCTCCCTGTCTCTGTGTGAGCTTTCTCTCACAATCCAAAGATGTGCAGTTCGGGGTGGATTGGCCGTGCTAAATTGCCCATTGTGTTTGGGGCTGCGTCGGTTAGTTACGTTAATGAGGGGTCAATGTAGGACAATAGGGGGAGAGGAATGGGTCTGGGTGGTTTCCTCTTCAGAGAAGTCAGTATTCACTTTAGGGCGAAATGGCCTGTTTTCACACTGTAGGGATTCAACGTTGCTAACAGTTTCACATGGAGAGCTGATATCAAATGTTATCATGGTTCCCATGGAATTCAAGGAAATATGAAAAATTGGATCCACAATAATCTGAGTGACAGGAAGCAGAGAGTGAAAGTTGAAAGGGGATTTTCTGACTGAAGTTGGTGTCCAATGGGACCCCAGGCTCAGTCTGGGTCCCTTGCTGTATCTAGTTTATTAAACTAAATGATAATTGAATATAGGGGGAATGATTAGTGAGTTTGAAGACGATACAAACATTGGAGGGTTGGTAAATAGTAATCAGTAATACGGAGGATAGTTTCAGTTTACAGCAGGGCGTAGATTGTCTGGTCACGTGGCAAATGATCAGTGGCAAACGCAATTCAATCCGAATAGGTGTAAGGTGATAGATATGCAAGAAAACAATGCAAGAGTATACACGATGAATGATAGGGCCCTGGGAAACATCGTGTATCAGAGGGTGTTGGTGTCGATGGACAGAAGTGACTGAAGGTATCAAGAACGATGGATAAAGTGGGTAAGGATGCATGTGATGTGCTTGGCTTCATTCACTGAGGCTGACATTAATGTGCGTATTTGAACTGTGTACAACGCTGGTTTTGCTGCGTTAATTTATATCAAAGGGCAAAAGCATAAAAGGAGATGTTCGGATATATTTCTCATCCAAGCGTCAGTGGGAGTCTGGAACTCATTGCCTGTAAGGATGGGAGAGGTAGAAAACATCACCACGGTTAAGAATTATTTGGATGTACAAGTGTGATGCCAAGGTTTACAAAGCTGTGGGCCAGGTGCTAGAAAATGGGATTAGAATAGTGAGGTGGTTGTTTTTGTACACTGACAGACTGACGGGAAGTTTTTGTTGTGTGTTGTAGTTCCCACCGACTCTCTGACACACAGATACCTACCACACACACACACACACACACACACTCACACACACTCACACACACACCCACACACACACACTCACACACACACACACACACACACTCTCACACGCACTCACACAGACACACACTCACATACACACACACTCACACACACATACACCGCCCTCCCCCACACACACACACCACCCTCCCCCACACACACACACTCTCACATACGCAAACACACATACATACACACACATACACACACACACAATCACACACAGACATACACACACTCACACACACTCACACTCACAGACACCTACCCCCCACACACACACAATCACACACAGACATACACACACTCACACACACGCTCTCACACACAATCACACACACACTCACACACACACATGCACACACTCATAGACACTCACACATGCACACACAAATGCACACGCATACGCACACAGACATACACACGCACACACAATCACACACACACTCACACACAAACACAAGCACACACACACTCACACACACACATACACACACAGACATACACACGCACATACACACACACATTCATTAAAATCTGTGCCAAAACACAAAACTCCCTTTCTCACTGCTGCCACAATAATCCAGCTTGATCACTCCTTTAGGGAAGGAAATCTGCCATCATGAAGAGGTTCCAGGATGTGATTGACCTCCGTGTAATTGTAACAGAGATGTAAATGCTGGTTTTGACAGCAACGCACAACAATCCACAAATAAAGAGAAAATAAGCAGCGACTCACACTCCCATTCACTCATATTTCAAGACACAATGGCAAACAGAAGGACTGGATTACGATTGGTTAATAAGTTGCAAGGATGCTAAATGATGGATCAAATCGATTCTCCATGGCATTGTTGGTGCTCAGTGGTGATGCTGAGCTGAGGAGGGAATTCTGACGGTGTTCGGTACTTGAACCGTCAAATTCGTTCTTCCTGGATTTTTTCCCAATTGACCAGGTTCTTGGACCACGTGGTCAGGCAGAGACCATGTTCATTCAATTGAACAAGAGAGAAGCGGGTCAACCTTAATACTCTCTCTGTTGGTTACACCAACTACTGGTCACAGGTCAGCCTCTGTCAGAATTACAAACTTGTCTTCCCAGGCGACTGACGTCACGAATCAACTTCTTGTTTGAACAGGGTTCTCTGTTCAAGGATAGGCATTGGTTAAGCTTTTTCACCAGTCCATGGCTTCAGTTATCTGATTGGCAGATTTATTTATTTTCACGTGTACCAAAGTTCAGTGAAAAGCTTTGTTTATGAGCAGTACAAGCAGATCATGGTAAGCAAGAAGGTACAGGTAAAATAAACTTAGACAGCGGCATTCAGATGAGACTTCGCAGAGTGTGCATTAAGCGATATCAATGTTAGCAATATGAGCATTATTTGAGGCTACAGAATACAATCATCTGCCTAATACTGGCTGAAAAGGAGCTGTTCCAGAGCCTAACGGTACATCAGACCAGGCTTCTGTATTTTCTGCCTGACAGAAAAAGTTGCACCAGATCATTGTCTGTTTGGCTGATCTGATTTCAGTAATTGCATGGTGCTCTCTGATTGGCTGGCTGCCCTTGGACAAGTGTCTGTTGCTTTATTTATTCAGTAATTTAATCATTGCTGTAAACGGATATTGCATCATGTTCAGGAGTTGCTCTCGAAACTTCGACTGAGTCATCCCATAAATGCAGGTATTGATGCAACAATTTGCATCTAGCAACATCCATCCAACTTGTTGAAATATATACTCAGACAGTGTGTAATCCATAGGATCAGTTCCTGTAATTTTAGAATATAAGAATTCTACAACATACACTGACCACAGAACAATGAAGTTGCCCGAAATGGTGAAGAGCAAAATCACAGACTTCTTTCTGCTCTCCATCTCTGAGTCTCTGGCATTCTCTCCATTGCTCCGACCTCTCAGACCCTTACGTACTCGACTAGTGACTAAAATGTGTCGGACTGTCAGTGCATTAATCAACAGAATTAAAGTGAAAGGGAGTATGGGGGTTAAAATCCGATCAAACCAATCAAATCCCACCCACCCAGGATCAGTATAATAACTTGGTTTCACAGTGCAGAGCCACGGTACATTGTCAATTATCATCATTGGCTCAAATGTAAAGTAATATGGGATGTTTCTTAAACAGAGCAGGACACAGGTTACTGTTAGAACAATGGTTGCAGTTTTCTCAGTGCAATATTTCATTTTCAGCTTCTGGCAACAAATGGCCACAAATCGATCAAAGGAGAAAACAACAGTGAACCAGACAGAGCAGTCTGTCGTTGCAGAGGCGAGTACAGTTTTGAGGCTGCACACAGGAGCAATATCCAGAAAGGTCCCTGGGAAATAATGATAACTGATGTGCCACAAAAAGTTGATTAAAATAATGACTGATAGATCTGCTATTGCCATGGCCACCAGGTAGCGAGTGGTACAGGTAGATAGGTCACACTTTCCACGAGACAGGATGACAATTGCCATTAGATTAGCTGAAAGGAAAGGAATGGAAAATGATGTGAAAATGACTGAACATACATCCTCCATGTTCAATGAAGGTTGGAAGTTTATCTTGCCGACTGAAGGGAAGAAATCAGAAAAGCTATCAGTCAAACTGTGTTTGAACCTCATCAAATGCACAAGGAATGTTTTTAGAAAGGGTTGCAGTGATCAAATCTGAAAATATTCACGTAAACAGTTGTTGCTATGGAAAGGAGAAAGGGTCTGGTAAGTATAATCGAGGGAGCTAAAGGCATATATCCATTTCCTTTCGGATCTCTGCAGGAAAACGTTCAGACCTTAAATTCATTGTGTTGTGAGAGAATGGTCAGAGGGACAGAACGCAAGTCAATATGTATTTCTGATGGATGAGGCAGGCATGCTGGAGGATGAGATAGACAATCTGTCACTGATAAGACAATGGGAAACTCGTCAACAAATTTTCCGAATGAGAAGTGAAGAAGTCAAGGAACAGAAGGCTCGTGACAGTGATGGACTGTGTGAAGAAACAGTGTTCTGGAACTTCCATCAATACAACCATTCAAATAAAAGATAACATGTATGAAGGTGAATAAGAAGAGGGGACGAATGTTTCTGAAGGTGACTGCATATGAGTATAAAGTAAAACTAAACGGCAGCATTTAACGGCAAACGATGACTCATGCCACCCTGTGTAGAACATAAATATGCAGGAAAACTCAGAAAACGCGAAACTCGGGTAACAGCAACAAGAATAAAAAGGAAAAGTAACAATAAAAAGACAAATGTATTGCCTCTGGAATTAAATAGACAGTATTCAGACAAAATTGAATTAATTGATGATACGTGTGCAGCTGAATAGGTCTGACCTAATAGCCACTACATCGACACCGAGGTATTAACACCAATTGATATCGGGCAAAGCGTCAGGTATAATTCAAAACGATTAACTAAACCAAATAATTTTATTCTTCACGACAATTTATAAGTGTGACAATTAATTTAGCACGAAGCATTATGAGACATACAGTAAAAGCAGAGAGAAACATAATCACACAATATTGCTGGTTATTGTTACTTACCAGGAATTCCAATAACAGTAAATATCATGTAATATAATTTCAGCACATCATCAATTGGACGGGACATTTTCAGTGTGAGGTGCTAGCTTTCTCTGAGATGCAGATAATCTCTCCCTGAAATATAAACTGAAGACTTTAATTCCCCAAGTCTTTCAATTATAGCCTGTAAAATCACCCCTCTAGAGATATAGCGTCACAACATTTTCGACTCAATGAAAAACAGATCATGACAACATTTCTGTGTGATTAGTAAACGAATACAAAAAAAAACACATTTTCTTGAAGAGGTTTAGCAGCAATGCCATAGAATTGTGGTATCATCATTTCAAGCATAGAGACAAAAGCAGAAAGGGGAGGGAAGTAAAATAGAGAGAAGTGGGGTGAGAGAGTCAGAGACAGAGAGATAGTGTCAATGAGTGTGGGATGGAGAGATTGAGAGAGAAGAACAAGGGAGACAGAGCGATAGACAGGTGGAAATTAAGACCATAAGTGAGAGAGACAGAAAGAATTAGAGAAAAGATGGAGATAGAGATTGACGGGGAAAGAATGACAGAGGAGACACTATGAGAAAATAGAGATATACAGATAGAGACAGATTCAGACAGACATAGACAGAATTAAGGAGGGATAATAGAAACACACACACACACACACACACACACACACACACACACACACACACACACACACACACACACACACACACACACACACACGCACACAGACACACACACACAGTTAATCCCGCTTTTGCTCTCTATAACCAATTCTGAAGAATGGTGACTGAAGCCAAAAAGGCTATTTTTCTTCCTCTCAACAGTTGTGGCTCTATTCGCTGAGTGTCTCCAATCTTTTCTTATGCCCAGCATCCATGTTTATTTGTTTATTTTTAATTGCTGCTTCATCCCTGTTTAATAAATCCCAGACAAGTCACCCATTTGTTCGAATCAAAAAAATGAAATGTTCAAGATATCATCAAACACAGCATGAAGGTCCACAAAACAATGACGGTATAGCTCCAGCAGAAATAAGGTTGAGCAGAAATTGACAAGCAATTTAATATCGAGGGTGCACATGGTTTGAGGAAACAGACAGTGAACTTCCTACGATTTGAAAAAAATGTGAGGCAATTCCAGTGAACTTTATGAAATGTTTCATCGGTGGATGTGAATCAGATGATTCCTTTTGGCAGGTGACTCCTGGACCAGGCAGCACAGTGTCAGAATTAGGGGTACATGGTTTAAGTTTAAGGCAGGGACATACGCAATGGGTTGCAAATTCAGCTCATGAAGGCTGATCCGCCATTCAATACGATCATGACTGATGGAACACGACAATGTTTTTACTCATCCCATCTCCACAAACTTGCAGCTTCAAAAAACCTTGAATAAAAGCATTCTGAAACTATACTTTCAAATCTTTATTTCGATTGGAAATGACTGGAGAGGGAGGAATTATCCGTGGTAGGAACTTGCCAATAACTGCGGATATTTCACGAGGTTGGGATTGGGTGATGTGAGAGGTGGCTGTTCCAGGCGGCTTTTGGGGCGTGAACAGCAAACCGGGTTATTGTCTGAACAGCGTAAGTTTTGGAAAGGGAGGGGTGCAACAAAATCTGAGAGCCTACCACACACCAGTAGCTCAGGGGATGCATTTACGTGCAGCAAGTGGTGAAGAAGTTAAATGGTACTTTGCCCTTGAGCACAGGAGGATTGGATTACAGCTGCGGCGATGTCTTGCTGCAATTGTGCAGGGGTCTTAATGAGACTCCACCTGGAGTGTGCAGTGTGGGGTCTCCTTATCTGAAGAAGGATGTTCTAGTCATGGAGGGAGACAAAGCTTGTGGGTGACATGATGGCTCAGTGCTTAGCACGGCTACTTCACATTGCCAGCTACCCAGGTTCGATTCTAACCCTGGGTGACTGTCTGTGTGGAGTTTGCACATGCACCCTGTGTCTCTGTGGGTTACCTCCGAGTGCTGCAGTTTCCTCCCACTGTCCAAAGATGTGCAGGTGAGGTGAATAGGCAGGTTAAATTGCCCATCGTGTCAGGTGCATTAGTCAGGGCTAAGAGTAGGGAAATGAGTCTGGGTGGGTCACTCTTTGGAGTGTCGGTGTGGACTTGTTGGTCCGCAGGGCCTGTTTCCACACTGTAGGGAATCTAGTCTAGTTCCCAAGACTCAATCCTGGAATGACAGGACTGATGCCTGGAGAGAGACTGGATCTGTTAGGATTTGTTCACTTGAGTTGAGAATAATGAGGTGGAACCTCATCGGACCCGGAAAGTTCTGCCACGGTAAACACAATAAGAACATTTCCGATGACCAGGGAGCCCAGAACCAGGGCGTCAGGATACAGGGTGGGTAAGTTCACACGGAGATGAGGAGAAATGTTCTCACCCAAAGAGTGGGGAACATATGAATCAATCTGCAACAGGAAGCAGTTACAGCCACAACATTGAACGTTTTCGAGATGGAAGTCAATATTGTTCTTTGGGCTAAAGGGTTCAAAATAAATGGTGGATAGAACAGGAACAGGGGATTGAATTGGGTGATCAGGCAGAGTGCGTTGAATGGCAGACCAGGCTCACAGGGCCGAATGACATACTTATGCTCCTATTTCCTCTGCTTCAATGTTAGACGCAGTGTAAAGCTCTTAAGAATCTTTCTATCTGTCTATATGTGTTTGGGAGGAATCTGCAAACAACAGAGGACCAGCTGCCTGCATGAAGCTGGCACATTGAGGGCACAGAGTAAATTTCTCAAAAGTGGGACGACTTACACGCACCAATGTGGCTATCTGACCATGGTAGCCATGGCCAATGATCTGAAGCCCTGACATATTGCACACCTTATCGCTCTGTCTCGCTGTCCCATCGTCACTTGGAAATATACCAGCGTTTCTTCAGTGTTAATGAGTCATAATCCAGGAATTCCCTCCCGAAGGGACATTGTGGGTCTGTGCCAGAAGTAAAGTTCCTACTACGCTGTCCTCCATCAAACATTCCCAGGACAGCGACAGTACGGGTTTGATACAGAGTAAATCTCCCTAAGAAATAAGGAGAGTTTGTTGACGTTATTGAGGCTGTTCGACAGGCCCCCAGTTAGTCAACGGGAATTAGAGGAACAAGTATGCAGAGTGATTGGAGAGACTTGCAGAAGCAATTCAGTTATCATAGCAGGAGATTTTAATTTGCCTATCATGGACCGGGATTATCAGAGCGTTAAGGGTTCAGATGAGAATTTGGTAAGTGCGCTCAGGCAAGTTTCCTCAAGCAGTATTTAGAGAATCCTACTTGGCAAAGGGCAAAACCTGACCAATGTTTGAGAAATAGGGCTGGACAGGTGACAATTGGGCGCACTTTGGGACCAACGACCATAGATTATTAATTGTAAAATATTTTTGGAAACGTACAAAGGTGGTCCACAGGTACACGTTCTAAACTGGGGCAAGGCGTATTTTGATTGAATTAGACAGGAGATTTCAGGTGTGGATTGGAGTACTTTGTTTGCAGGCAAAGTGACCTCCGGTAATGTGGAGGGCTTTAAACGTGAAATAGCTATAGTTTAGGTCTATATGTTCCTGTGAGGTGGAAAGGCAAGACTGACAGGGATAGGGAACCCTGGGTGACCAGACATATTGAGGGTTTGACCAGAAGAAAAGGAGGTATGGCTCAGTTACAAACAGGTGGTATCAAGGCGATCCCTGGAGGTATATCGGGAATACAGGGGTTTACTAAAGAAGGAAACCAGAAGGACAAAAAGGGGACATGAGGTAGGCTTTCTGAGAAGATTAGTGTGAATCCAAAGAGGTCATTTCAGCATATTAAAGGTAAAACAATAACTAGAGAGAGAATAGTTTACATCAAGGACCAAAGTAGACATATATGTGAATAACTTCAGGAGGTGAGTGATGTCCTCAATGAATACTTCTCTTCTGTGTTTACTGTGGAGAAAGATATGAAGACTTGGAAACGCGGGGACGTTAGTCGTGATATCATGAGGAATGTTCATATCATAGCAAAGGTGGTGTTGGACGTATTAGGATGCATGAAGGTGGATAAATCTCCTAGTGCTGACCACATATGTCCAAGAACACCGCAAGAGGAGTTAAAGGAAATTGCCGGGGTACTGGCTGCTATTTTTGCATCATTTATTGGTATGGTTGAGATCCTGGAGGACTGAAGGGGGGTGAGTATTGTGCCATTATTCAAAAAGAGCTGGAAAGAAATACCTGGGAACTATAGATGAGTAAACATAAAATTTGTGGTGGGCAATGTAGCTGAGAAAATTCAGAGAGGTAAGATATGCATGCATTTGGAACGAGAGGGTTTTATTAGGAATAATGTTGTGCATGGAAGATCATGCCTCACAAATTTGTTAGAGTTCTTAGTGGGCGGCACGGTGGCACAGTGGTTAGCACTGCTGCCTTACAGCACCTGAGACCCGGGTTCAATTCCCGACTCAGGCGACTGATTATGTTGAGTTTGCACGTTCTCCAAGTGTCTGCGTGGGTTTCCTCCGGGTGCTCCGGTTCCCTCCCACAGTCCAAAGATGTGCAGGTCAGGTGAATTGGCCATGCTAAATTGCCCGTAGTGTTAGGTAAGGGGTAAATGTAGGGGTATGGGTGGGTTGCGCTTCGGCGGGTCAGTGTGGACTTGTTGGGCCGAAGGGCCTGTTTCCACACTGTAAGTAATCTAATCTAATCTGATCAGGAAGAATGACGAGGGCAAGGTGGTAGAACTAGTCTAATTGATTTCAGTAAGGCCTTGGATAAGGTTGCTCATGGTTGGCTGCTCTGGAAGGTTGGAACGCTTGGAATCCAGGGGTAGCTGGAAAATTGTATATGCAACTGGCTTGATGGTAGGAAGCAACGAGAATCAGTGCAAAGATGCTTTTTGCCCTGGAGGTCTCTGACTGGTGGAGTGCCTCAAAGATCGATGCAGGTCCCATTCCTGTTATTATCTATATCAATGCTTTGGATAAGAAGTTGCAAGCATGAATGATAATTTTGCAGATGACACTAAAGTAGGTGGTATCATGGACAGTGAGGACAGTTATCAGAAACTGTAACAGAACCTTGATCATATGGGCAAGTGTTCGATAAATGGCAAATTAAGCTTTGTATAGATAAGTATGAGGTCTTGCATTTTGAAAAAACGAATCAAGGTAGAGTATCCTGGTGAGTGGTAAGACCTTAATGCGTAAAGTGAGACGGGGGAACTTGGAGTTTAGGTGTATGGTTCTCTGAAAGTAGAGTCTCAGGTGGACAGGGCATTGAAGAAGGCTTTTGGCACACTGGCCTTCATCAGTCAGGGTACTGAGGATAGAAGTTGGAAAGTTATGTTGTCCATGTTTAAACCAAGAGTATAAAGAGATCTGGCGATGAGTGACCCTGGTGAAACCCTAAACTGGGCGTCACTGAGCAGGTTATTGGTGAGTAGGTGCTGATTGATAGCACTGTTAATGATTCCTTCTATCACTTTATTGGGTCATAATTAGCCGGGTTGGATTTATCCTATGTTTGTGTTGCATGTTTCTACATTGTTGGGTAGACGCTGGTATTGACCGGTGGTCAGCAAGTTCTGGAGCACGTGTTTTCAGTACTATTGCTGGAATGTTATGAGAACCCATTGCCTTTGAAGTATCCAGTGGTGTGTATCGAATTGGCTGGAGGTGGGTTATCTGCGATGCTGAGGACCAATGGAGGAGCTCGAGATGGATCACCCACTCTGCGCTTCTGACTGAAGACTGTTGTGAATGCATCAGCCTTACGTTTTGCTCCGATGTGCTGAGTCCCCCAATCATTGATGATGTGGATATTTGTGAAACATCATTCTCCAGTGAGTTGCTTAATTGTCCACTGCCATTCACATTGGATGTGGAAAGACTGCAGAGCTTAGATCTGATCTGTTGATTGTGGGATCGCTTAGCTCTGTCCATCACTTGCTGTTCATGCCGTTTGGCACGCAAGTAGTCCTACTTGGTAGCTTCAGCAGGGTGACATCTCATTTTTAGGTATGCCTAATGTGCTCCTGGCCTGCACTCTTACAGTCTAACCACTGCCCCTTGACATTCAACTGCATTACCACCACTGAATCCCTCATTGTCAACACTCTTGGAATTAACATGGAGCAGAAACTCAATTGGACTCACCACATAAACAGTAGTTGCAAGAGTAGATCAGAGAAGAAGGATACTGCGGCAAGTAATTCACCTCCTGCCGCGCTAAAATCTATCCATCACCCACACGGCACAAGTCTGAAGTGTGGTGGATTATTCCCCACTTGTCTGGATGGGTCCAACTCCAACAACACTCCAGAAGCTGACACCATCCAGGGATCTGTGCATCTCAATGTAATGGGGTCTCTGTTGCTTTGACACTGAAAACGTTGAAATGGGGTCAAGACTCCTCCCTCCGTAAGTCCCCTTGTTTTGAAGGCAATACAATTGGTTATCACGTCAATGCATGTATCTATGTGTTTGTGCATGTCTGTGTGTGTGCACACGCGTGCCTGTGTCTGTGTGTGTGTTTGTGCGTGTGAGAGCACGTGTGCCTGTATCTGTGTGTGTTTCTGGAAGCCTGTCTGTGTCTGTGACCGCATATGTAACCATGCATGTGTGTGTGTTTCTAAGTGTATGTCTGTGCATCTGTGTTTATCTCTGTGTATGCTTGTGTGTGTGCATGTGATTATGTGTGCATATGTGTGATAATAATTTAAATATGCTGAACACTGAATGGTCTGGACACCGTGCATTTTAGGAAGACGTTTCCATTTGTGGAGAGTGTAGGACCCGATGGAGCAGGCTTACAGGTAAGAGAAAACCTTTCAGAACGGAGATAAGGAGAAACTTATTCAATCAGAGAGTGGAGAATCTGTGGAATTCACTGCTACAGAAGGCTGTGCAGGATAGATCAATGAATATATTTAAGACAGAAATAGATAAGTTCTTGATTGTCAAGGTGATTGACGGTTATAGGGAGAAAGTGAGACAATGGTATTGAGAAATTTATCAGCCATGGTTGAAAGGTGAAGCAGACTCGTTTGGGCTAAATAGCTCAATTTGTACTCCGACATTTTGTAGTTTTAGGGTCATGTTATGCGTCTGTGTAAGTGTCCATCTGTGTTTGCAATGGGAATCACTTTGCTCTGATGGACGTTTGAATAAATGAACAAAAATGTGGTGAAGCTAAGACTCAGAGTCTCTCTCTCTCTCTCTCTCTCGCTTTCTGTCTCTGTGTCCCTCTTTACAGTAATACAATGCCACCCTCTGCTGGACAGCCCATGCCACTGCATAAGCAGCATTGTTTTTTTTTGAGAAAACAATAAAGTCTGTCAATCTCTCACATTGCACGTTTATTTCAGACTGCAAAGAAACCATTGCAATGTTGTCCCTGAGGTATAACGTGAAAAATACAAAACTGATCGATGAGGGTAATGCAGTGGATGTTGTCTATTTGGATTTTAGTAACACTTTCAATTACATCCCTCATGGCAGGCTAAAGCAGAGTATTAGGTGCATGGGGTCCATGGTGACTTGGCCGTGTGGACAGAAATTGATGTATCCATAGAAGTGGTGATGTCAGTGTTGGACTGGGGTGAATAAAGTTAAAAATCACACAACACCAGGTTATAGTCCAACAGGTTTATTTGGAAATACTGTCGTTCAGAGCGCTGCTCCTTCACCATGTCGCTCGTAGGTCGGGATCATAGGACACAGATTTTTAAGTAAAAGATCAAAGCGCCTTACAACAGATGTGAAGTATTGATCAAAAATAGATTGCTGTCTAGAGGTGCTGAAAAAGCGCAGCAGGTCCATTGCTGATTATGGGGTTTTTTCGATACATCGATTTTCCTGCTCCTCGAATGCTGCCTGACCTGTTGTGCTTTTCCAGCAACACATTAATCGAGACTCTAATTTCCAGCGTCTGCAGTGCTCGCTTTTGCCTAAAAACAGAATGCTGTCCTTTAATTACTTAGAATGTGGATATAGATTTCTATATTTTAATATTTCTATCTAAGAACTTCCTTCAAGTCACAGTCTCGAGATAAGGTAAGGTTTCATCCGAAAAGGTGACATCTTCAGCTGAGAATATGCATTAAAGATATATGTTTCGAGTCTGTCTGTCTCTCAAACTACATTGCGGTTGGTTTTATTTCCAAAGTAGGGATTTACTAAGTGTGACATGAACTGACTGCCTTCAGGATGTGTACTTTTAGAACAAAGTAGCATGTATCTGCAAATACAAATCGGCAAATGCAAATTCACCCCCAGACAACAGTGAAAGATGCAGAAAATGAAATAAAATTCACTCGGGGTCCTCATGAAATGGAACACTCAGAGGTGTCTGTGTACAAATGCTGCAGAAACACTCTATTTAATGTGTATAATGTGAGGAATAGTTCTGAAAAACAGATTATTTCTGCATTGCAGGGAGAGCATAGCACACTATTTAATGTGTGCAATGAGAGGAATAATTGTGAAGGAAAAATGTTCTTTTTATGTTGCACAAGGAGCATAACTTTTTTCCACGGATTGTGTTGCACTCTGAGGAAGATCAGTAGAGTTTCAAACCTGTGCATCTTTATGTGTGTGTGAGACAGTGCATGCATGAGTGTGTGTGTGCATTTTTCTGCTCTGCACCCATTCACAGGAAATTATGGCAACTTAGAAATGTCAGTTTATATGCAGAAGATTACGAGTGTAGGGGAATGGAGTAAATGATTAATAGGGATAAAGCCCATTTAGAGAGAAAAACAGTTGATCAGAGAAAGGTGAAATTAATGACAGAGGACACAAAGGAAGGAGTGGAACTGTAGTCCCGTCAGCGACAGGAACAGAACTTTGCCAAGGTTGGCATGCCTGGAAGAGACGTGGCAGTGAGTTAAATACTATACCGACCTATCAGTCATTCCTTACACATTTCCCACAAAGCTATCTTCTGCATATAAACCGAAATTGTTCTACTACCACCAGTTCTGAGGTAGAGTCACTCAACCCGATAAGTTAACTCTGATTTCTCTCCACAGATGCTGCTGGACTTGCCCAACATTTCCAACAATTTCTGTTCTTGTCTCATTCATAGGACTGACGATTGGACTGCCAATAAACAAAACTTTCCCATTCTCTTCGGATCAAATTATCTCCTGTTCTTAGCATTCGACCGAATTTTGAAAGTTTTTGCAGGAAAGAGGTCATCAGAGCCTGCTTAGGGTTTCAAAGAAGACTACTCCATGTGCCATGCCCAAATGCAGCATAACAGAGTATGCAGGGGGGCCTACGTGACAATATGTTAGCGTGAGGACAGCTGTGATACTTACACCGGAAATCTACACATCTCTACATGACAGACACCTCAATGTGCAGAGACCAGGAGGGCAAACTGTCAGGCATTGAGTTCCCTAACGAGAGAGGTTGAGGAGGAAAGAATTTCCAGAAGGGAAGGCAGTTACATTAAGCTTTATAAATCAAAGTGGGGTGCATATCCCTCAATTCCTTTGCTTGCCAAAAGAAAAAAAAATACGATATCAGATTGAAAACGAGCAACTGATCCGTTTGTGAGAGAGATTTGCAAACCTCTCCCATCGTTTGCTTCTGATGTGCAGCGTAACACCTTTGCTGAACGGTCTGACCTTAATTCTCAGACTACGTTCACTCATTCAACAGTCCCTCAACAATTGAAAACCTAGTCTTTTCGTGTTGATACCTTATGGGGCATAGTGCAGATTGCACCTTAGACTTCTAAATGCTTGTGAAAATAGGTCTCGTTTGTATAAGAAATACAAAAGTTGCTCAAAAGGTCAGGCAGCACATGTGGAGAGAAAGCACAGTTAACATTTCAGGTCCAGTGACCCGTCTTCAGAAATAACTTGCATGACCTTTCCTTATACAACCGAATGAATCCGAAAAAGATGACAGAACACAGAAATCTGAAAATGCTGCAGCAGCAGTGAAGTTGGGGCTCTCTTTCTGTGGAGAATTTTAATGAGAATGCTGCTCGGTGAATTGTTATCACTTTTCTGGTCTCTGGCAGATGAGTCAGTGAGCTGGTGACATTATTTTTTCAGATCAGCGCCAGATTAAAGCAAGCTCAACAATCGTAATGTCACACCAGAGGAGCCAAGAAAAGCAAGGTTGGTGTCGAAAACATTCTAAACTTGATTAGTTGGTCTGAGCATTTTTCTGCACGAGATGTTCTGTCCCTTCAGGCAGCTGACAAGCTCCTTGTTTGAAACTCTGAGCTGATACAATCCCAGAGACTTGCCTTATACTGTGTGGAAACTCCTTGGGGAGATCAATGTTACAGCATTACCCAGCTTAGTTACTCTTTTTCAAATTTCTGTAAATGAACAACTTCATTACAATATCACGTTTAATATCAAATTATGAAAGTGCTTTGCTGTTCAAAGTGCTGTTGATGAAATAACAAAAACAGAATATGGGATCTTCCAGCAATAACATTGTCCACCCAAACACCATGAGCTCCGTCCGCAGATCACAAATTATTTCAAACAAAGCTGCATAGGTCAGTTTATTCCAAGTGCAAAAACATGTCTCAGCGCTGTCGTTCTGTGTTCTGGTGTAGGAGCTTCCCCATTACAAAAGAGCATTTAGTTGATTGACATGTGATTCCTCTCACAAACTGAATGTGTGCCTTGCTGCCATGGTCAGCAATTACTCCCTATCCCAAATGCCCCAATTGGAGTCATATAAAGAAGAATTGGATGAGAACATGCTGTCTTTACAAATCTCCTTTGGTTCAGCAGGGCACCAGTGCTGATATTGATCAGTTGATGAAGGTTTATGGTAATTATAACACACATGTACTAGAACCACCTGGACTCATTGCTGATCTCTACCGTTGAGTTTCATTTGTTTCGATATTTTCTTCAGAAATGTTGCTCAAGACATATGGAGCAAGTTGGAATCATGTCGGTCCTCCTTTCTCAGAGTCAGGGACACCACAAGAGCCCCCTAACATATTTTATGTTTATTAATTAACAGGATAATTGGTGTGAATAGATACTTAACAGTACTCTGCAACTGCTCTCTGAACCTGGACTGAGTCGCTGTGTAAATAAAAGTATTTGTGCAGCAATTGATGTTCTGCAGAATGTACCCAACTTGTTCAAAAATATAAAATGAAGCATCATCAAAGTCAGACGAAACTTTAAAGCAATGTAGGACATATACAAGCCACAAAAGTATGAAGCTTCCGGAAATGGTGAAGAGTAAAATCACAGATTTTCTTCTGTTCTGCATTTCTGGGTCACTGGGATTCCTGCCCTTATGGACATTCCTCAGTCCTTGTCGGACTCGACTTGTCAATAAAATGTGTCTGACTGTCAGTGCGTTGAACAATATCATTAAAACAAATGGGGGTATTGGGGTTAAAATTGTATCAAATTCAGAAAATGCTAACCACCCGGGCTCAGTATAAAAACTGGGTTTCACTGAACAGAACCATGGTACATTGTCAATTAATTCTCCAGGTTCATATACGAAGTAGAAAGGAATATTTTTCAATAATAGTAAAATGAATGTCATTGCTAGAACAAAACCTGCGATCTTCTCTGTGCAATATTTGATTTTCTTCTTCTGGCAGCAGATGAACATAAATCGATCAAAGCAGAAAGTGACAGTAAACCAGACGGAACAATCTGTGGCTGCACAACTGAGGACACTGAGAATGCTACATACAGGGGTAATGTCCAAGAAACACAGCGGGAAATAATAGCTATTCATGTGTCTCAATATAACCTCAACGATAATGAGTAGTAGATCCGTCACTGCCATAGTGACGAGGTAACACGTGATGCAGTTGCTAAGTCCACACTTTCTCCGAGACAGGATTATAATGGCCATGATATTGACTGCAAGAGCAGGCGGTAAAATAAAGGAAATTAGTCACAAACACATTTCCTTTCATGAGCCTAGACATTTTGCTGTTGAATTTAGCACCCATAACAATACATTGAATATGATCAGATGTTTATGAATGTCAGTCAATGGTTCACATCTTCTCAATATGATCTGTTTGGATTATGAACTGAATTAGATGAGGGAGAGAGTGGTGTGTCATCATAGGAGGGGGAACACGTATAATTTTTATGTAGACTGCCCAGATTAAAACAATTACTATATTAATAATGCTCAAGCCATAGTATTCTTAGCAGACCATTGAGCTGCTCTCTCTTTAGAGAGAGATGACTGGTGATGATTTAACCTTAGAGCCACCACGCCTCAAGTGAGTGAAGACAGTGAGTAGGAAAGAGCTTCATGTTCATCTCAGATAGTGATGGGAATTCCAAGGATGCAGAGATTTAAGGAAACGGTGCAAGTTAAAATAAGTGTATCTCATAGTGATTGTAGGGGAATGCAACAATATACATAAACACAGAAACATACACAAAAAAATTAGGATCAGGTATACACGATTTTGCCCTTTGAGCCTACGCAGTCATTCAATATGATCGTGGATTGTTATCCAACTCAGTCCCCCGTTCCTTCTTATCTATACATATCCATTTGTTTCTACAATGCAAGGGCTATAATGCAACTCTTTCTTGAACCATACAATCCTTAGGTCTTGAATGCATTATCTAATAATACATGCCACAGGCTATGGGGGAAAAAAATTCTTATCATCTCAATCCTGCATGTCTTACCGTGTATCCTTAAACTGTGTCCCCTGGATCTCCAGTTGCTGGTCATTTGGAACATCCTTCCTGTGTTTACCGCGAACAGTTCTGCTAGGATTTTATCATGTCCTATGCGAGTTCGCCTCTCATTCATCTGAACTCCAGCAAATACAAAACGATCTGATTCTAGTCTAAAGTGGAAGGCAGGGTTGATTCAATGAAGTCAAGTGTATGATCAAAGCCAATAAGTGTCAAGTGGAGAGTGATCCAATGTCGGGCGAACAGTGCTACCTGACCCTGCATTAGGAATACAGGAAGGGAATGAGGAGGCTCTGAATGGATCATTTAAACAATTGGGAAGGAGGTGAACTGTCGGTCCTCCACAGTCATAAAGCTGAAATACTTCTGCTGCCATATGTTGATAAGAGTAGAAATATGGGGATAGACAAGATTAATGCATGGCTGAGGAGATGTTGCAGGCGGGAAGGTTTCACATTTTTGGATCATTGGAATTTCTTCTGGGGTAGGAGTGACCTGAGTGGAGGGACGATTGGTGCTTAACCAGAAGGGAACCAATATACTAGCGGGGAGATTTGCTGGAGCTCTCGAGCGGGCTTAAACTCAATAATTGGTGAGGGGTCAGAGGGTGGGGAAATGATAGTGAGAAAGGTGCTAAGTTTGAGGATGGTACCGTTGAGAAGTGGAGCAAGTCAGATAGTTAAGGCAGAAGGGAAAAAGACAGCAGATGTTTTAAGACTGATAAAGCACACTTCCTTTCTCACAATGTAAGACGCCTGACAGGTAAGGCAGACGCACTCAGGGTAGTTGGTGACATGGGACTGGGACATCAAAGATATTTCAGAAACATGGCTCAAAGCAGGGCATGACTGACAGGGTTCTATGGTTACTGGTAAATCAGTGATTACTATCGCTCACAGTACAGTTAGATCTTCAAGGTGTGGTATTTCCTGCTGTTATGAACTCAGATATACTGTGCCTTTACCATGATCACATCTCTAATTTGTATAACATTGTGTTACACAAGTGCTGGGATCGCCTGAGGAAGCCACCGAGACTGAATACGTGTTAAAACTATCACAACACCAGTTTATAGTTTAACACGCTTATTTGGAAGCACCAAAGTTCGGAGCACTGCTCCTTCCCCGAATGCTAGTGATTGCAATAAACCAGTTAGACTATATCCTGTCGTTGTGTGATTTTTGACTTTGTCCACCCCAGTCCAAAACCGGTTCCTTCACATCATGGTTACTGAATATATTGATATTCGAATCGTGAATTCCTCCAACGAGTGGCCATTTGACCAAATGATCCAGTTGGTGAATTAACTTTGCAAACGTGCACGGTGGCACACGATCTCAATAATACATGGAATCCTCTCCATATAATGAACCAGACGCAGTGTACTTTAACATTACATTGTGTTCTTCCTTCGCCCGGACAATTATTTCTCCTCAAGTGGAAATCAAAAGTCCGCAGTGCTGCTAAATGTCAAACATTGGCAGAATTAACAGTGGGTGTGAGATATAAGACCAGGTGTTCAGGAAATGAAATCGAGCAAAATGGCAGAGTTAAACGAGGAAGATCATCTTTCTGGATATAGCAAATAAATGGGAATGCTGGAAATCTGAATCAAAAGCAGAAGCTGTGGGAGAAACTCAGCATGTCTGGCAGAATCGATGGAGAGAGAGAAAGCAGAATTAACGTTTTGAGTGCAGTGCGACTTGTTCAGAACTCAATGAAGCAGTGTCACTGGATTCGAAACGTTAACTCTGCTTTCTCTCTCTCCACAGACACAGATAAACCTGCTGAGTTTCCCAGACTTTCTGTTTTTGTTACATGTTTGTTTAAATTATTTGTTACTGCTAAGCAAAGGTTTCAGGTTGGCTCAGTTAAATGGGGCTTCACTATGGCTTAGTAGTAATCACAGCTGCCTCACAGCTCCAGGGACTCAGGCTGAATTTCATCCTCGGGCGACTGTCTGTGTGGAGTTTACACATTCCCCCCGTGACTGCATGGGTTTCTTCCGCCTGTTCCCTTCTCCTCCCACTGTCTAAAGAGATGCACTTTGGGTGGCTTGGCCTGCTAAATGGCCCACAGTGTCCAGGTGGATTACCTGTGGGAAATGCAGCGTTATAGGGATAGATTAGGGCGTTTGCTCTCGCCGGCATGTACTTTGGAGAATCTCTGTGGACGGATTAGGCCAAATGGCCGGTTTCCATACTACAGGGATCGTATGGAAATTCTGATTTATGATGTAGAGGTAGACCAGAAGAGTGAACTCAATTCCCTACCCTGCCTGAGGTTACTACGAAGTACTTTCCTCCTCAATCTCTCTCCTTACCTCAGACGTAATGATCCTTGGGTTCAAACGCCACCTGTCAACTTTCTCTCTCTCTCTCTCTCTCACACACACACACACACACACACACACACACTCTCAAGTGAAATAATGGCTCTGTTTTTGGGTGAGGACATGATGATTAGCACTGAACAAGATAACGGAACAACATGTGACTGCCTATCCATCCGACAACAAAGACAGTAACCAAGTAAAAACTGAAATAACTGCGAACGCTGGAAACTAAAACAGAACTGGCTGGAAAAGCTCAGCAGGTCAGGCAGCATCTGTGCAGAGAAAGCGGGGAACACGTTATGTTTGATTCCTGTCACAGATGCTGCCAGAGATCTCACAGCAATTTCTGTTTTAGTAAAAACAGTAACCAGTTCCCCCAACAGATTCACAAACCTGAACTAGTTATTGTCACTTACCAGGCACTCCAATGATGGCAATGATTGCGTACACTATTTTAGTAATACCGTGGAATACTTCAAGCATTTTTTTCTCCGTTAATTGGTCTGTGACTTCGAATTTAAAATTAAGGCATTACGTTGTTGCAATCTGCGATTTGTACCTGTGGGAAGTCTATAGGGAATTTACAGTTGTCACGCCTCTTTGCTTTAGATCCAAGAAACAAGCATACCCATTTGTCAAAAATAAAACAGCAGACTTGAGGATTGGGGGTAGTTTTGATTTCAGCAAAGTAGAACAAAGTGGGGAAGAGAGAGAATGAGTGTTAACATGCACAGAAAATTTTAAAATATTCTCTAACGTGTTATGGGAATGTCAGAAGAAAATGATTAATAAGGAGGAATGGAAGCCCCTCACAACTCAAAATAAGGGAATGAAAGCTGGGGAAAATGGTAGAAAATCCAGCAAATACATATTTTAATTCTGTCTTAACAACGGAGGACGTAAATAAAGCCCAGGTAATATTGGGGACAGAGTCTAGTGCGAAGAATGAGCTATAGAGGTTCTTCAGCCCATCGAGTTTGCACCTCAAAACAAATTATCCAACGTCTGTGCTCGACCTATGTTCCAGCATTCTGCCCATTGCCTTTAATAGTCTAACATTTGCATACCCCAATACTTTATAAAAAGACTTTTAGGTTTCTGCCTCCACTATCCTCATAGATCGTGCATTCCCAACACCCGCTGCCCTCTGGTTTCCCTCATTCCCCTTTTAACCTCCTGCTTGTCACTTTAATATCATCTCCAGGCACGGCCTTTCCTTACTATTGTTCCTTCACTAAGCAAACAGACGCTTGTTATCCACATTGCCATGCCTCTCATAATCTTCAACACCTTGCTCAGATCCCCAATCAACTTTCTCTGCTCTAAACAGAAAATGAAGGACACTGTCATTCGTCAGAAAAATGGTGTTGGGTAAATGGATCACATTAAAGGCTGATAAATCCCTCGGCTCAAATAAGCTGCATTCCAGCATAGTTAAGGATGTGGCCACTAGAATATTGGATGCATTGATGATGACCTCCAAGATTCTATTAACTCTGGAACATACGAGCACAAAACCTAAGAGCCAGGGATAGGTTTAGGCAATTAAAGCCTTCAAGCCAGCTGCACCACTCATTGGTGATCTCAAGTTGGCCACAATTCTACTTTCCTGTCCCCTCTGCATCACCCCTCAATCATTACTGATTAAAGACTTGTCCATCTCCTCCTTAAATTTACTCAATGTTCCTCATCCACCGCACTCTGGGAGAGTGAATTCAACAGTTTTACGACCTGTGAGAGATGTAAATCCTCCACATTTCTGCTGTCCCTTACCCTAAAAATATGACCTCGTCTTCTTGACTGTCGCATATGAGGGGACACCCTCTCCCCGTTTATTTTGCCAATCCCCGTTACTCAATTAGTTTCTGGACAACTGGGGTCCTTTCTGGGGAAGGTGGGACCTCTATAAAAAGGATGGGCTACACCTGAACCTGAGGGGCACCAGTGTCCTTGGGGGGAGGTTTGCTAGTGCTCTTTGGGAGGGTTTAAACTAACTCCGCGGGGGCATGGGAACCAGGACTGTAGCTTTAGGGTACAGGACCTTGAGTGTAGGGAGGTTAGGAATAATGCAGCGATCTCTAAGGAGGGTGCCTGTAACCAGAAAGGTGGATTGAAGTGTGTATACTTCAATGCCAGAAGTATAAGGAATAAGGTAGGTGAACTTGCAGCGTGGGTTGGTACCTGGGACTTCGATGTTGTGGCCATTACAGAGACGTGGGTAGAACAGGGACAAGAATGGCTGTTGCACGTTCCAGGGTTCAAATGTTTTAGTAGGATCAGACATGGGGGTAAAAAAGGGGGAGGCGTGGCATTACTTGTCAAAGACAGTATCACAGCAGTGGAATGGACGATGGAAGAGGACTTGCCATCTGAGGTAGTTTGGGCTGAGGTTAGAAATAGGAAAGGTGAGGTCACCCTGTTAAGTGTTTTCTACAGGCCTCCTAATAGTCCTAGAGAAGTAGAGGATAATATTGCGAGGATGATTCAGGAAAAGAGTGAAGGTAGAGGGTGGTTGTTATGGGGGACTTTAACTTCCCAGATATTGACTGGGAGAGCTATAGCTCGAGTTCATTAGATGGGTCGGTGTTTGTACAATGTGTGCAGGAGGGTTTCCTGACACAATATGTCGACAGGCCAACAAGAGGGGAGGCTATATTGGATTTGGTTCTAGGTAATGAACCAGGCCAGGTGTTAGACTTGGAGGTAGGTGAGCACTTCGGGGACAGTGACCACAACTCGGTGACTTTTACTTTAGTGATGGAGAGGGATAATTGTGCGCCGCAGGGCAAGAGCTATAGCTGGGGGCAGGGAAATTATGATGCAGTGAGGCATGACTTAGGTTGCGTGGATTGGAAAAACAGGCTTCAAGAGAAGAACACTAATGAGATGTGGGGATTGTTCAAGGAGCAGCTACTGCGTGTCCTCGATAGGTATGTACCAGTCAGGCATGGTGTAAAGGGCCTTGTGAGGCAGCCGTGGTTTAGTAAGGAATTGGAGTCCCTTGTGAAAGGGAAGAAGGCGGCATATGTAAAGATGACGCGTGAAGGTTCAGTAGGGGCGATTGAGAGTTATAAGGTAGCCAGGAAGGAGCTAAAGAGGGAGCTAAGAAAAGCGAGAAGGGGACATGAAAAGTCTTTAGCTGGTAGGATTAGGGAAAACCCAAAGGCTTTCTATAGGTATGTCAAGAATAAAAGGATGACTAGGGTAGGTATCGGTCCAGTCAAGGATAGTAGTGGGAAGTTGTGTGTGGAGGCGGAGGAGATTGGAGAGACATTAAATCAGTACTTTTCATCAGTATTCACTCAGGAACAGGACACTGTTGCTGATGTGAATATGGAATCACAAATAATTAGAATGGATGCCCTGGAAATATGCAGGGAAGAGGTTTTGGGAATATTGGAAAGGATGAATATAGATAAGTCTCCTGGGCCTGATGGCATTTACCCCAGGATCCTATGGGAAGCTAGGGAGGAGATAGCAGAGCCATTGGCCTGGATTTTTATGTCGTCATTGTCAACGGGAATAGTACCAGAGGACTGGAGGATAGCGAATGTGGTCCCATTGTTCAAGAAAGGGAGTAGGGATAGCCCTAGTAACTATAGGCCAGTGAGTCTGATTTCAGTGGTGGGCAAAGTCTTAGAGAGAATGGTAAGGGATAACATTTATGAACATCTGGGTAGGAATAACGTGATCAGGGATAGCCAGCATGGTTTTGTGAAGGGCAGGTCGTGCCTCACAAACCTTATTGAGTTCTTTGAGAAGGTGACTAAGGAAGTGGATGAGGGTAAAGCAGTAGATGTTGTGTATATGGATTTTAGTAAGGCGTTCGATAAGGTTCCCCATGGTAGGCTAATGCTAAAACTTCGGAGGTATGGCATTGAGGATACATTAGAGGTTTGGATTAGGAATTGGCTGGCTGGAAGGAGACAGAGGGTAGTAGTTGATGGATTATGTTCATCTTGGAGCGCAGTTACTAGCGGTGTACCACAAGGATCTGTTTTGGGACCATTGCTTTTTGTTATCTTTATAAATGATCTAGAGGAAGGACTTGAAAGCTGGGTAAGCAAGTTTGCGGATGACACGAAAGTCGGTGGAGTTGTGGATAGTGAGGAAGGAAGTGGTAGGTTACAGCGGGATATAGATAAGTTGCAGAGCTGGGCGGAAATGTGGCAAATGGAATTCAATGTAGCTAAGTGCGAAGTCGTTCACTTTGGTAGGAATAACAAGATGATGGATTACTGGGCTAATGGTAGGCTACTTGGTAGTGTGGATGAGCAGAGGGATCTTGGTGTCTATGTACACAGATCTCTGAAAGTTGCCACCCAGGTAAATAGTGCTGTGAGGAAGGCATATGGTGTACTGGGCTTTATTGGCAGAGGAATTGAGTTCCGGAGTCCTGAGGTCATGTTGCAGTTGTATAAGACTCTGGTGAGGCCTCATCTGGAGTATTGTGTGCAGTTTTGGTCGCCATACTATAGGAAGGATGTGGAAGCTTTAGAACGAGTGCAGAGGAGGTTTACCAGGATGTTGCCTGGAATGGTAGGAAAATCTTATGAGGAAAGGCTGAGGCACTTGGGGCTGTTCTCATTAGAGAAGAGAAGGTTTAGGGGAGATCTGATAGAAGTGTATAAGATGATTAGGGGTTTAGATAGGGTAGATACTAAGAACCTTTTACCGCTAATGGAGTCAGGTGTTACTAGGGGACATAGCTTTAAATTAAGGGGTGGTAGGTATAGGACAGATGTTAGGGGTAGATTCTTCACACAGCGGGTTGTGAGTTCATGGAATGCCCTGCCCGTATCAGTGGTGAACTCTCCTTCTTTATGTTCATTTAAGCGGGCATTGGATAGGCATTTGGAAGTTATTGGGCTAGTATAGGTTAGGTAGGACACGGTCGGCGCAACATCGAGGGCCGAAGGGCCTGTACTGCGCTGTATCCTTCTATGTTCTATGTTCTATCTCTTCATATTCTTCAAAACCTCAGAGCGTATGGGCATAATCTTCTCAATCTCTCTTCACAGGACAGTTGCTGCGGACTGCAGGGTCACTAATGTAGGTTAGATTAGGTTAGATTACCCGCAGTGTGTAAACAGGCCCTTTGGCCCAACAAGTCCATGCCGACTCTCCGAAGAGAAACCTACCCCCCTATATTTACTCCTGACTAATCCACCTTACTCTATGGGCAATTTAGCATGGCCAGTTCTCCTAACCTGCACATCTTGGACTGAGGGAGGAAAGCTGAGTACCCGGAGGAAACCTGCGCAGACACGGGGAGAATGTGAAAACTCCACACGGACAGTTGGCCGAGACGGGAATTGGACTTGGGTCCCTGGCGCTGTGAGGCAGCAGTGCTAACAACTGAGCCTCCGTGCCGCCACGTAATTCTATTATTAAATGTGAGAAAGCAGCAAAATGTGGGCGGCACGGTGGCACAGTGGTTAGCACTGCTGCCTCACAGCGCCTGAGACCGGGTTCAATTCCCGACTCAGGCGACTGACTGTGTGGAGTTTGCACGTTCTCCTCGTGTCTGCGTGGGTTTCCTCTGGGTGCTCCGGTTTCCTCCCACAGTCCAAAGATGTGCGGGTCAGGTGAATTGGCCATGCTAAATTGCCCGTAGTGTTAGGTAAGGGGTAAATGTAGGGGTATGGGTGCGTTGCGCTTCGGCGGGTCGGTGTGGACTTGTTGGGCCGAAGGGCCCGTTTCCACACTGTAAGTAATCTAATCTAATCTAAAGTGTTGATCTTCCAGAACAAGGAGTTGATCCTGACCAAGTGTCGCAAATGGGCACATTCCAAGGTCCAGAACTACTTTGTGAGGGCCACACGATAGCTGGAGGCAGATGCCTCCATGGTGCAGTGGCGAAAGAACACCATTTAAAGGTCTTTCAGCCAATATACAATGAAGCTCCGTTCAACTATGGGATCCTCCCAGTGCCTCAAATGCACTTAAATATTGTGTAAAAGATATCTTTGGCTTTTTGGAACGAGTCAAACTCCTTTCTTTGTCCCTAGTTATGCTGTTGTACAGAACCATCCGACATTTGTGACTATTTATATATAAAGGTCTTTCAAATGGATAAAATATATTTTTGAAGTAAAAAGAAATGCATGCAGATGATATAATAGAACATTGATAATTGTAATATACTTCATATTCAACGCGTGATTTAAATCTACATTTAAAGACAATGTATTCAATACAAGAAGATTGAAAGGAAATTTTCCTCGCAATCCCGTCTAATTTCTTCAGAATGCCTCTGTCTCAACTTTTCAAAGTTAGAACTCATACAACAGCAGGTTATGGTCTAACAGGTTTGTTTGAGAGCACCGGCTTTCGGAGCGCTGTTCCTTCATCAAGCGGTTATCAAGCAGGACCGTAAGACACAGAATTTATAGCAAAACCTTTCAAGGTCATGCAACTGAAATGATACATTGAACCAACCTAGACTGTTGTTAAGCCTTTCATCTTTTAGAATAGATTGCAGGTTTCGATTCATTAATTGAGAGGGTGAACAGCCTTAGCCTTGGTGCATACCAGCACCAACGATATAAGTAAAGAACAAGATGAGGCCCTGAAAATAGAATTCAGGGAGCTGGGACAGAAGTCAAAAAGGAGGACTCAAAGGTACTGATCTCGGGATTACTACCAGTGCCACGTGTGAGCCAGCGTAGAAATGAAAAAATAAGCAGGATGAACACGTGGCTTGAGGGATGCTGGAGGAGGGAAGGGTTCAGATTGGTTGAACATTGGGACCGGTTCTGGGTCAGGTGGTACTATTACAAATTGGACGGTCTCCACTTGAACCAGACTCGAACTAACGTCCTTGGGGGAGTTTTTGCTGCTGCTACAGGGGAGGTTTTAAACTAATGTGGCAGGGAGCTGGGAACGAGAAGAGAAGACAGGTAGACAGCGAGGTGGAAACTGGAGACTATAAGAATCATAGAGTTAGCATTATTAAGGGGAAGAGTAGGCAGAGAGGAAATGAATGCAAAATGACTGGTGGCCTGAAGTGGATATACTTTAATGCAAGGAGTATAGGGAGTATGGCAGATGTACTTAGGGCTTGTGTTCGTATTTTGGAGTATTACATTATTGCAATCACATATACTTTGTTGAAGGAAGGGCATGATTGGCAACTAAATGTTCCAGAATGTAGACGCTACAGACAGGAAAGGGAGAGAAGTAAAAGGGGCGGGTGGCGGAGTTGTATTGCTGGCAAGGGAAGGTATCACGACTGCGCTCAATGAGGACACTATGAAGCGCTTGATTCGTGAGGCCTTATGGGTGGAGCTGAGAAATAGGAAGGGCGCAGTTACATTGTTGGGGCTGTATTACAGGCATCCCAACAATGAGCATGACGTAGAAGAAAAACTAAGTCAAAAGCTTATGGAAAGATGGAGATGCAACAAGGTGGTGGTGATGGGAGATTTTAATTTTCCCAACATTAACTGTGATACACTTAGTGTCAGAGGTGTGGAGAGTTTTCCAGAGCAGTACTTCAATAGTCTGACGAGGAAAGGCGCCATATTGGGCCTGTTGTTGGGGAATGAGTCAGACCAGGTGGTAGAAGCCGTGGTGGGGGATTTCCTTGGGTACAGTGACCATAATTCCATAGGTCTTACAATACATAGACAAAGGTGATTGTAATCTAAAGGAAAGAGTACTAAACTGTGCCAAAGCCAATGATCCAAAATTAGGCAGAAGCTAGGAAATGTGGATTGGGGACAGCTATTTGAAAGGAAGTCCACATTTGATATGTGGGAGGCTTTCAAAGATAAGCTAAAGATAGTGCAGTTTAGGCATGTCAACTTGAAACCAAAGGATACGAAAAACAAGATTCATGAACCGTGGATGACAGGAGAAATAATACGACTAGTCAAGAAGAAAAGGGAAACATGCATAAGGTCCAAGCAACTAAGAACAAAACAGGCCATGGAGGAATATGGGGAGAATAGGATCAGTCTTAAACGAGGAATCAGGCAGGCAAAAACGGGACATGAAATAACTTTAGCGAGAGAATTCAGGTGAATCCCAAAGACTTTGGTTCTTATATAAGAAGCAAGTGGGTAACTAGAGAAAGGATTTGTCCACTAAAGGATAAGGAAAGAAGGCTGTATGACGAACCTGAGAAAATTGGTGAGATTTTGAATGATTACTTTGTATCAGTGTTCTAATGAGAGAAGGGACATGATGAATGCTGAAATTAGAGATAGAAGTTTGACTACTCCGGATCACGTTGACATAAGTAATGAATATATGTTAAGGAGGACAAATCCCCACGACTGGCTGGGATCTCTGCCAGGTTGCTGAGGGAGGCGATAGAGCAAATAATTGGGACCATGACAGATATCTTTGTAGCATCTTTAAACACAGGTGAGGTTCCAGAAGACTGGAGGGTTAGTTATTTTGTCCCCCTGTACAAGAAGGGTACTAGGGAAATTCTGTGTAACTACGGACCAGTGAGCCTGATGGCAATGGTGGGAAAGTTGCTGTAGAAGGTGCTGAGGGATGACATCGATTTATATTTGGAAAAGAAAGGACTTATCAGTGATAGGCAACATGATTTTGTGCGGGAGAGACCACGCCTTACCAACTGAATAGAGTTTCTTGAGGAAGTGGCCAAGCTGATAGATGAAGGAAGGACAGTAGATGTCATAGACATGGACTTTAGTCCGGCGTTTGATGAGGTTTCCCATGGTGCCACATGTTCTGCAGCGTGTTCCAGTTAGGTGGTAAAGAACTGGTTGTGCAACAGGAGACAGAGAGTAGTCGCTGAAGGGAGTTTCTCAAAATGGAGAAAGGTGACTGGCTGTGTTCCACAGGGGTCAGTGCAGGGGCCACTGTTGTTTGTGACATACATAAACGACCTGGAAGAGGGCACTGTTGGTATGATCAGCAAGTTTACAGATGACAGGAAGATTGGTGGAGTAGCAGAAATCACAGAAGACTGACATAGAGTCAAAGAGATGTACAGCATGGAAACTGACCCTTCAGTCCAACCCATCCATGCCGACCAGATATCCCAACACAACCTAGTCCCACCTGCCAGCACCCGGCCCATATCCCTCCAAATCCTTCCTGTCCATATAACCATAAATGCCTCTTAAACGTTGCAATTGTACCAGCCTCCACTGCTTCCTCTGGCAGTTCATTCCATACAAGCACACCCCTCTGCGTGAAAACATTGTCCCTTAGTTCTTCTTATATCTTTCCCCTTTCACCCTAAAACTATGCCCTCTCGTTCTGGAAAAGACTTAGCCTATTTATCCTATCTATGCCCCTCATAATTTCATAAACCTCTGCAAGGTCACCCCTCAGTCTCCGACGCTCCAGGGAAAACAGCCCCAGCCTGTTCAGCCTCTCCCTATAACTCAAATCCTCCAACCCTGGCAACATCCTTGTCAATCTTTTCTGAACCCTTACAAGTTTCACAACATCTTTCCGATAGGAAGGAGTTCAGAATTGCACACAATATTCCAACACTGGCCTAACCAATGTTCTGTACAGCCGCAACATGACCTCACAACTCCTGTACTCAATACTCTGACCAAAAAAGGAAAGCATACCAAACGCTTTCTTCACTATCGTATCCACCTGCGGCTCTACTTTCAAGGAGCTTTGAACGAACACTCCATTTCTCTGTTCAGCAGCACTCCCTCGGACCTTACCATTAAGTGTATAAGTCCTGCTAAGATTTGCTTTCCCAAAATGCAGCACCTCGCATTTATCTGAATTAAACTCCATCTGCCACTTTTCAGTCCATTGGCCCATCTGGTCCAGATCCTGTTGTAATCTGAGGTAACCCTCTTCGCTGTCCACTACACCCTCCAATTTTGGTGTCATCTGCAAACTTACTAACTGTACCTCTTATGCTTGCATCCAAATCATTTATGTAAATGACAAAAAGTAGAGGACCCAGCACCAATCCTTGTAGCACTCCCCTGGTCACAGGCCTCCAGTCTGAAAAACAACCCTCCACCACCACCCTCTGTCTTCTACCTTTTAGCCAGTTCTTTATTCAAATGGCTAGTTCTCCCTGTATTCCATGAGATATAATCTTGCTAATCAGTCTTCCATGGGGAACCTTGTCGAACGCCTTACTGGAGTCCATATAGATCACATCTACTGTTCTGCCGTCATCAATCTTCTTTGTTACTTCTTCAAAAAAACTCAATCAACTGTCAACGAATACAGGAGGATATAGATAGACTGGAGAGTTGGGTGGAGAAGTGGCAGATTGAATTCAATCCAGGCAAATGTGAGGTGATGCATTTTGGGAAGTAATTCTCGAGTGAATTATACAGTGAACGGAAGAGCATTGGGAAAAGTTGATGAACAGAGAGATCTGGGAGTTCAGGTCCTTTGTACCTTGAAGGTTGCTGCACAAGTGGATAGAATGGTCGTAATGCTTGTTTTATCGGACTGGGTATTGAGTGTAAGAGCTGGCACGTCTTTTCAAAATTGTACGAAACATTGGTTTGGCCGCATTTAGAATATTGTACAGTTTAGTCACCACATTACCAAATGGATGCAGACATTTGGAGAGGGCAGAGAAGGTTTATTAGGATGTTGCCTGGTATGAAAGGTGCGAGCTATGAAGAGACGTTGAGAAGGTTAGGATTGTTTTCATTAGAAAAAAAATGAGATTGGGGGGGACATGCTTGAGGTCTACAAAATCACGAAGGGTATCGACAGGGTAGATAGAGATGAGCTTTTTTCACACAGTGAAGGATTCAACAACGACAGGTCGCACTTTCAAGGTGAGAAGTGAAATGTTTAAGGGGGATACACGTGGCAAGTACTTTACACAAAGGATGGTAGGTGCCTGGAGCATGTTGCCAGCAGAGCTCGGAGAAACAGGCACTGTAGATTCATTAAAGATATTTCTGGACAAATGCATGAGTAGGTGGGGAACAGAGGGATACAGATACTTAGGAATTGAGCGACAGGTTTAGACAATGGATTTGGATCGGCTCCGGCCTGTAGGGCCAAAGGGCCTGGTCCTGGGCTGTAAATCCTCTTTGTTCTTCTTTGTTCTTTCTATGCCAGTACTTGTTCGAAGTCACATTCTCGAGACAACTTAAGGTTTTCAAAATAAAAGTGACATCACAGCACAAACAATGCATTGAAGTTGTGAGGTTAGAGACTGTCTGTATCCCAGTCAGACTGATTCTATTTCCAAAGTGGAATTAAAAAAATATACATGGAATGATTTCCTGCATTGACTGCCTGCAGATTGTGTATTTTTGAACAAAATAGAATGTTCCTGCAAACATAATTCTGCAAATCCAAATGCAGCCTGATTGACTTATATATGTGTCATGGGGCTGAGAGAGAGAGTGCATGTGAGTGTATGTATATTAGTGTGAGTACACTTGAGACGGTGTATTATCGTGTGTACAAGCTTGGTAAACTGTGGGTGTGTGCTGGAGTATAAGTTTGTGAACGGGTGCATACGTGAGTTTAAGTGTGGGGATTGTATGTCTTTGTGTGTATGAGACAGCGTGCGCATGACAGAATGTGCGTGAGTGCGTGAAAGTGGAAGTGTGTGTGTGTGTCCATGAGAGCGAGAGTGTACAATGTAGTGCGATCACCTCTAGTGTGACATTAACCCAAGGTACCGGTTGAAGCCATCCTGATGGGTCACAAACATAGCTATCAGCCTCTGCTCAGCCACTTTGCGTTGTTGCATTTAATCATAGCTACTATCAAATTTTCAAAGGAGAGTTAGAGTTTGCACAGTATTCTTGGCCCTGTACTGGAAAACAAGATCTGTAATGCTTTTAGTTGTAATAGAAGTCAATGATTAGAAAATCCACATACAATTTGTCATTTACTGCCCTCTTAAACTAAGGTTAACAGGAAGCATTTATTTCTCCAATTCAGCCACGGGAGTTGAGAAAGCGGAAGTCAGGGGGCAGCTGGGAAGTGAAATTTTAATATTAATTGCTTACCTCATGAATCAACTGAGCGAAGGCTCAACAGGAGTGGAAGCGTACATGGGGACTGCTGGGTACATGAACTAATATATTCGGGCAGTAATTAAACCTGAAACACTGCACGTGTAACGTCTTGCATCCATCTTCCTCTTCCAATCTAATAAAAGACTCGATATGGAGCGTTAGTCAGGTAAGGATTCAAAAAAATCTTTTTGGCAATTTAGATCGGAGGAGGGCGTGTGTGTATCTGCATACACACACACATACACATACACACACACGGAGACGCACGTAGACGCACACAGGCACACATACATGGTCATGCATGCACACGGTCACACATACTCATACACACATGCACACAGGAACACACAGACACAAACAGAAATACACAGAGATATGCACACACACGCATACAGACACACAGCGGCACAGAGTGAGAGAAAATACATGCACACAGACATATATATGTACGCACACACTCAGAAAGAAACACACACAGAATCAAACATACACACATTCACACTGCCACATGCAAGATCACACATACGAATTTACTTTTGCACACGGCCTCTCACACACAGACAAGGTCACACAAACTCTAACAGTCTCACAGACCCACATCAAGTCATACGCACACACGCAGTCACACACACACACGTTCACACACAAACACCGTCACACACAAGCAGTCACATACACACACATACACGCGCGCACATAGTCACTCAAACCCACACAGTCACACTCACATCCATGCAGTCATACTGTCACACACATGGTCAGAATCACACAGACATGTGGTCACTAACACTTGTGGTCTCACATGCATGTATGGCCTCATACACGCATACATGGTCTCTAACATGCTGTATAATACACACAGATAAACACAGTCAGTCACAGACACATACGGTCCCATGCACACAGTCAGTCACACATGTACACAAACACACACACACACACACACACACACACACGTAAGCAGTCACACGCACTGGCATGGTCTCAAACACACACACACTCACAGCAATTCACACACACGGTGACATCATCACACACAGATATGATCACACAAACACTGGTGGTCACCCACACATGCAGTCTCACATCCACACACGCAGTCACACACAAGCATCAACATATGCATGGTCACACACACACACACATACATGCAGTCTCACATGCATATGGTATGTCACACAAGGTCAATCACACGTACAATCACACACAAATTCAGTCACTCACCCCAACACACATGGTCTCTCTCTCGCACACACATACACACACAGACATACACAGACTCACACAAATGTGGTCTCTCACACACACAAATGCAGTGACACACACACGCTATCACATGCAAACAAATGGCAATCCACAAACGCAGTCACTCAAACGCTCATGGTTTCTCACAAACACACAAACACACACACACGCACATTCACACACATACACATGGTCATACAGTCGCCTGCACATGCACAGTCATACAAATGCATGTTCTCTCACACACACGATTGTTCATACATAGTCTAACACACACCCGTGTTCTGTCACACTTGAGAACTTACACACGTGTGGTCCCACACACAATCACTCACACATGTGTGATCATATACAGTAATTTACACAAGCACAATCACACACACACACACACACAAAGGAAATCTCATACAAACATACAGTGATAGGCACGTGGTCATATCCACTCCAACAATCATTCGCAATCAAAACCACACACAAGTAATTGCATGCATGTGACCTCTCACACAACACATGATCACATAGTCATCCACATGATTACTCTCTCACACACAGACACGTTCACACACACAAACACACATACACATTCTTACACACATGCACACGAGCACACAATCTTACAGCAACATGCAGTCACAGATACAGACACGTTGTCACATACATAGTCACTCACACAGGCACCCGGTCACACAGTCACACACACATGTGGTCACTCACACATATATGGTCACTCAAATACGGTCACACACATGCGATCATGCATACACACAGTCATTGTCAGAGACATGCACGAGCATTCAGACGCACAGACGGACACACTGTCACACACACTGAAGTTGAACAGTCACACAAATGAACACTCACAACTGTGTGCACTCTTTCTCTCACACACGCACACACACAGACACACATATGTGCACATATGCATGTGCGTGCACACACACACACGGTCACACATGCATATGGTCGCTCACACACACATATGGTCACTCACGCATACACACATTCGCTCTGTCACACCAGAACATGGTCACACAGACACACACAGTCACGCACATATGCACTCATTCACACGCACGGTCTCATAAACACATGCAATCTCACACGTTTGCGCTTACACACGTGTATGCAGGCTCACACACTCCGACTCACACATATATACACACACAGCCACTCATTCAAACGCACATATGATCTCAAACACATGGACACACACATGCATATACATATTGTCTCATGAATGCACTTGGTCACACTGTGACACACACACACAAACATGGTCAAATATTCAACATAGCTTTGATAAAGACAACTGAAATATATCCATTTAGTATCTCTGCCATATCCTTGTGTTCTGTGATCATGTTACCGTGCTCTCTCCTTATGGGCCTCACTTTATCCTTCTCTTTTGGTAATGATTAATGTCTTAATATATAATTAAAGGTGAAAGTTCATATCTCATCATTTCCTGAAGGAATTATTCTAAAATCAGTCATGGACCCGAATGGACAATGGCAATAAGAGTGAGGTCAGTGAAGCATCTAGATTAGAGTGGTGCTGGAAAAGCACAGCAGGTCAGGCAGCATCCGAGGAGCAGGAAAATCGACGTTGTGGGCAAAAGCCCTTCATCCTCGGATGCTGCCCGACCTGCTGTGCTTTTCCAGCACCACTCTAATCTAGACACTGATTTCCAGCCTCTGCAGTACTCACTATCGCCCAGTGAAGCATCTAGTTGGAGCGTGACAATAGGCGTGAGGTGAGTGATTTACTTGGATGGAGAATGATCGCAAGACTGAGATCAGTGATGCATCTGGGTGGGCAGTGACGATCAAAGTGATATCAGTGTTGTATCTGAACGAAGTGTGACATACAGTGAAGTCAGTCATGTCTATAAAGTTGGAAGTCCATCTTGTTCACTGAGTCCCGTGCTCTCAGAAAGGGCAGTATATTCACCTCACTTCTTCATGTGATTCCAGATCCTCGCAATGGGGGATGGAGAAGAAATTTTTTTTTTTAGATTACTTACAGTGTGGAAACAGGCCCTTCGGCCCAACAAGTCCACACCGACCCGCCGAAGCGCAACCCACCCATACCCCTACCCCTACATATACCCCTTACCTAACACTATGGGCAATTTAGCATGGCCAATTCACCTGACCCGCACATCTTTGGACTGTGGGAGGAAACCGGAGCACCCTGAGGAAACCCACGCAGACACGGGGAGAACGTGCAAACTCCACACAGTCAGTCGCCTGAGGTGGGAATTGAACCCAGGTCCCTGGCGCTGTGAGGCAGCAGTGCTAACCACTGTGCCACTGTGCCGCCCATTGTTGACCTCAGCAGCAATGCATTCACTCACTGAGGTGGACGAGGTGGTTTTCGACTGGAGTGGGCAAAGTTCAAAATCACACACCAGGTGATATTCAACAGGTTTACTTGGAAGCACTAGCTTTCAGAGCACTGCTCCGTTATCAAGTAGTTGATGAAAGAGTAGCACTCTGAAAGGTAATGCTTCCGAATAAACCTGTTGGCCTATTAGCTGTTGTGTGATTATTAACCGCATTCAGTATTTAAAATGAATCGTATTTTAATCTACTCGTGAAATGTTCTCATTTATAGGGAGCAGCCTCTACCATAGAGTGCCGAAGGACAACTCTGAGATAAATATTCACACTTGGAATACTCTGTTCCGCTACAGAATCGATTGAAATAATTCATAATCCTGGGATGGAGCTCTTGATATTTGAGTGGACAGCGTTATTGCTGGCAGATTCCGGATTCTGTTTTAGTTATCTCATGACGATGTTCTAAGCAGCATCACGTCTTCATAATTGGGATTAACCTCATCATTGCAATTAGTTTGTTCACTGACTGAAATGTGAAAAAACACAGCAACGAAACTGAGCAATGCTCTCACCTCGATCTCCCCAAGGAGCTTCGACTCAATATAAGGCAGCGTCCCTGGGACTGTATCAGCTCAGGGTTTTAAACAAGGAGCTTTGTCAGCTGCCTGAAGGGACAAAGCACCTCGCAGAGAAATGAATCTAACGATTGAACTTGTGGAAATAGTGTTTTACACCATCCTTGCTTTTATCGGGATCCCTGGTATGGCATTATGATAACTGAACTTGTGTCAATCTGCTGCTGATACGCTCTATGCTGTCATGTCACAAGCTCACTAGCTGGTCAGCATTATTCAGACACTGGATAATTCACCAGCAATTCACTGAGCAGCATTCTGGGTACAATTCTCCGCTGTTAGAGACTCCCAACTTCACTGCTGCTGCAGCATCCTCTGACCTCAGTGTTCTGTCACCTGTTCTGGTTTCATGCAGTTTGAAGGTATGAGGAGTGATCATGCAAATAACTTCAGTAGAAGGGTCTCTGGAAATGATACATTAAACTCTGTTTTCTCTCCATCGATGCTCCTGACATGCTGAGTAATTTCTGCTTTTGCTATTCAGATGAGGACGTTTTTACTTCGCTGGGGAATCTAGAGTGAGGAAGCATAGTCTGAGATATTAGCGCCAGAGTGTTCAGGAGAGATGTTTGTCAGCACTTTGACACACAAACGTCGGTAAATTTGAAACTCTGCTCCAGAACCCGCAATGGAGATTTTAAATCAAAGACAGATTGGGTTTGTTATACAATGGAGTTGAAGTATATGCCACATGAAAAAAAAGAAGTTGCTGGAAAAGCTCAGCAGGTCTGGCAGCATCTGTGAAGAGAAATTAAAGTTAACGTTTAAGGTCTGGGGAATCTTCCTCAGAATGAACCTGAAACGTTAATTTTGAGCAACTTCAGTTTGAGGCGTCTGAATATTGTGAATATGTGCTCTGTTTCGATTCGTAAAGCCTCATCTAATTACCCTCCCTTCTGGAAATTCTCGTCTCCTCAGCCTGTCTGGTCAGGAGATTCAAATCTTGACAGAATGTCCTCCTAATCTCTGTTCCTCGAGACATTTTTCACGTGCAGATGCGTGGAATTCCAGTCTAAATATCGCAGTCTGACACTCTTACGTTGTCACGAAAGGAGCTCCGTATGCTATGATATACTGCACTTGTGTAAGACACTTGGAGCAATCTTCACTGAAATTCTACGCAGGTCCTGGTCATTAGTTTCCTGCTTCTGTTGAGGCTCTGATCAGGATTTGGTCCAATGCTCCGGGCAGGGGATGACCTGATCCAAGGGGAAAAGGAGAGTGTGGTTTATTGACAGTCTAATCTCCAGTGTTATGATTGATTTGGGAACCGGGTTTTTTCATCAGGTTCTGTTTTGGCCATAATTGGAGCTGAGACCTTTAAGAATCTATTACAGATATTCACACAGCTATTTTACAAGCGAACCTAATCAAAACCTTCCTTCTGCTTTCTACGGAGGGCTGGTGAGTTCAGTCTTTGTCCACACTCCACAATCTTTAGAGTCATTGGGCCCTCAGGTGTATCTCAGATTCTTAAAATTGCACACTCAGTCTCGAGATTGTGGAGTTTGGACAAAGACTGAACTCATGGCCCCTCACTCAAAGAATTTCACTCAATCGCTCCAACTTCCACTCACAGGGTGCGCTGATATTTGTGGTAAAATCTTATTGTTACTGTCTGGAAAAGGCAGGGGTTTCTGATCAGTAATTCACCACGTCATTTGGTATTTGTCTTCCACAGTTAATTTGCTGGCAATTGTCATCTTTTCCCGGGGAAAGTGTGATGTTTCATCTTGCACAACTCGCTACCTGGTGGTCATGGCAGCTGCCGATCTGATGGTCATCATCACTGATATTCTGCTGACGAGTTTTCGCTTTTATTATTACCCTCGGTCTTTCCTGTCCATCACTCCTGTTTGCAGTGTTATTGGGGCCCTGATACGTGCAGCAAGAGACTGTTCTGTCTGGTTCACGGTCACTTTTTCCTTTGACCGATTTGTGACCATTTGTTGTCAGAAGCTGAGAACAAAATATTGCACTAAGAAAATGGCGACTGTGGTCCTAGCAACAACCTGCACCCTGCTCTGTCTGAAAAACATCCCTTTCTACTTTGAATATGAACCTATGATGATAATCGACAATGTGCCATTCTACTGTTATACAAAATCAAGCTACTTCACTGAGACTTGGTGGGTCGTGTTAGATTGGCTTGATATGGTTTTAACCCCTTTACTGCCATTCGCTTTAATTCTTTTGTTCAATGCTCTGACAGTCAGACACATTTTAGTGACCAGTCGAGTCCGGACGAAGCTGAAGGGTGAGAGTAAAGGA
Organism: Hemiscyllium ocellatum; assembly: GCF_020745735.1. NCBI lineage: Eukaryota > Metazoa > Chordata > Chondrichthyes > Orectolobiformes > Hemiscylliidae > Hemiscyllium > Hemiscyllium ocellatum. The sequence goes on along the minus strand of NC_083440.1, from coordinate 3,461,873 downwards.
GGGAATCACAGAGACTCAGAGATGGAGAGCAGAAGGAAGTCTATAATTTTGCTCTTCTCCATTTCTGGAAGCTTCATCCTCCTGTGGTTAATCGTTGTCATAGATTTCTTATATTATGCCATCCAAAAAATCCATCCTGACGATTACACACCTTTTCTGTACCACTTCAGTATTGTTGGTTTTATGCTGCAGAACCTAAGTTGTTGCACAAACACATTCATTTATGCAGCAACATTGTCTAGATTCAGAGCAAAGATACGTAATGCAGTGAAGTACCTGTTTGAAAAGCTTCCTTGCGCTTTCAATAAATAAAAGTCATTTGTGAAGATCACAGTAGATATCTATGGTTTCCACACCACGCATATCATTTTTAATGCTCACTCGTGGAATGCGTGCGTCACTGGTTCGCTCAAACTTCAATACCCATGCCTACATATCGCCACTATGAAGGAGTTGTCAGCTGTCGTCTTGAACTGTCGCAATCCATGTGCTCTAAATACATTCTCCTCGCCTTGCGGGAGGGAATTTTTGGATGTTGACCCAACGACAGTGAAGGAACGGCAGCATGGTGAGAGATTTGCAGGGGAAATTACAGGCAGTGATGTTCTCTTGTATCTGTTGCTCTTGTCCTTCTATTGATGTGGGTTCGCAAAGTACTGTGTCTGAGGATTTTTGGTGACGTTTTACAGTATTACATGAAGATGGTATATTCTGCTGTTACAGAGCATCCTTGGGAGAGGGACGGGATGTTAGTGGCTGTGGTGTCAATCAAGAGGGGTCTGCTTTGTCCTGGATGGTGTCGAGCTTCTTGAGTGTTATTGGATTTGACCCAACAAGGGAAAATGGGGAATATTCTATCACACTCCTCACATAGAGTACTCAGGCCCAGTGCAGGGACAATGTTGAACTGGGGACCTGCGAATTCCTCATTGTAGCACAATCCAAAGGAATTGCCTGGGGAAGTGGGATTTCCTCCTGGGTAATTGCTGTCAGCCTGGAATCCTCTGTAAGTCTCCAACAAATCAGACTCTTTGGTGGGTTTTGATGAAATTAAATAGAAACGTTCATCAGAAAATGTTTGACGATTAAATACCTGGTCTCACTGCTCAGTAACAATTCAACAGTGTAAACTTATGTCACAAACAGCCTACAATGAGCATCTTCGACGTGAAAACTTGAATCATGTGATTACAAGAACAATCTTAACAAATGGCTGGGCTCGCTATTTGTCAGCATCAATCTTCCCAATGCCAATGGGCTGCTACTCTAATGCATTCTCATCAGGCATTTCCTGCCAATGTGTGCAGAGTCCTAATGATGCAACCAACCTCTCATGTTTTGAAAATGATACAAGACTGCCCTCTGATGGCTTCCCCTCGCTAGTGCAGTTGGGAGTGGTGCAAGGTGAAAATCCTCATGGATTCAGTCAGTGGCGCTGAGAGGGAGTTCACCATCTCACTGCACCATCCAAACTGACAGCATCATCCACAAACACGTGTATACACACACACACACACACACACACACACACACACACACACACATACACACGAGCACAGATAGGCCTCCCTCTGCTGTGGACTGAAATGTTACTCACAAACTCTCAGATATTCATAGCAAACTCTGTTCCCGTCAACACCTTCATGTTGAAATGTTGTACTATCCAGCCAGAAATCGTCACAAGTCTGGAAGTTTTGTCTTCACTGGATTTCCGACATCTTCCGTCAGCATGGCACAGAGTGATAGAGTTTTACACCATGAAAGCAGAACCTTTGCACCAACTTATCCATGCTGAGCAGATTTCTTAATTTAATCTAGTTCCATTTGCCAGAATATTGCAAATATCCCTCTAAACCCTTCCTATTCATATTCCCATCCAGATTTAAATGTTGCAGTTCTACCAGACTCCACCACTTCCTCTGACGACTTATTCCACACACGTACCACCCATTGGGTGAATAAGTTTAAATCCTGTTTAAATCTTTCCGCTCTCACCTTAACCCGAAGACCTCTAATTTTGGATGGTCAAAACCTAAAGCAAAGACGTTATCTGTTCATCCTAAACATGCATCTCTCGATTTTTATAAACTTCTATCAGGTCACCCCCTCTCCTCCAATGCTCCAGGAAAAACAGACCCAACCTATTCAGACTTTCCAGGACATACAGTTTATACTCGGTAATGATATCGCTGGATCACAGGTGGGAGTGATGCTTACTGTAGTTGAATACCCAGTGAAAATTCAAATAACTAACGCGTTATATGAACTAATTTAAATGCATTGCACTGATCCATATCTCAGCTACTCCTTGAATCATGAGTGTTTGATAGTCGGTGGAGATAGTTTAAAGGAAAAAGTGAGGTCTGCAGATGCTGGAGATCAGAGATGAAAATGTGTTGCTGGAAAAGCGCAGCAGGTCAGGCAGCATCCAAGGAAGAGGAAATTCGACGTTTCGGGCATAAGCCCTTCATCAGGAATGAGGAAAAAGGAATGAGATAGTTTCAACCCAACATTTGCACTGTTTATTTGCAGTAACAAAAGCAGATATTCCTTTCCTGTTTAATTTTAAGGCCCCAGCCTCTCATCCATATTCAATCAAAAGGAATAAGACAGCAGTAGCCTGATAAATGAAGACTTCTGACTACGTAAATCGAGATAGATTGCTCTTTCTATAATATATACAAAGCCAAGTTGATCGATCTAGTTTAGGAACTAACGCTGATGGCAAGGCCCAGCTAAACTGTTTTTGATTCAGCACTGCTCTCTTGACCTGTTCTATCTGCTCCAGCCTCCTTAGCAATCTCTCACAATTACCCTGCACTCGCATCCACCTCCCTTCCCACCTATTCCAACCCTAGCCCCGCCTCCTCCGTTTGCCACCATTTGGGCAGCACGGTGGCTCAGTGGTTAGCACTGCTGCCTCACAGCGCACAGGGTCCCAGGTTCAATTCCAGCCTCGGGTGACTGTCTGTGTGGAGATTGTACATTCTCCCCATGTCTGCGTGGGTTTCCTCTGGGTGCTCCGGTTTCCTCCTACAAGCCAAAGATGTGCAGGTCAGGTGTAATTGGCCATGCTAAATTGCCCATCGTGTTAGGTGCATTAGTCATGGGTAAATATAGGGGAATGGGACTTGGAGGGTTGGTGTGGACTTGTTGGACCAAAGGGCCTGTTTCCACACTGTAGAGAATCTAATCTAATGTCTCATTCCACTTTTCCCTCCACATTCCTGATGCAGTGGTTGTAGTCGAAATTCGACTCTCCTGGTCCTGGGACACCGCCTGACCTGCTGTGCTTTTCCAGCGCCACTCTTTTCCAATCTGACTCTCCAGCATCTGCGGTCCTCACTTTCTCCTCCTTTGACCGATTTGTGACCATTTGTCAGAAGCTGAGAACAAATTGTCACACTGACAAAACTACGACTGAGGTTCTAACAGCAACCTGTACTGCACTCTTCCTGAAAAACACCCCCTTCTACTTTGAATAGAAAACTCGGGTGATCGTGAACAATGTGCCATTGTGTAAACGGTCTATAAAACCATAAGCTGTTCATCAATAATAACAGGAGGAGGCTGTTCGCCCCTCAAGCCAACTCCACCATTCAATACGATCATGTCCAGTCCGCATTCCTCACATCCACTTTCCTGCACTTTCCACATAGTGGTTGACTCTATGACTGATGAAAAATCTGTCTCTTTTCGCCATAAATTTACAAAGGGGTTCTGCTCCCTAAAACGAGATGCGACAAGCAGATCCAAAGACTGGTCACCCTCTGAGGGAAGGAATCCCCCCTTATCTCACTCTGAAATTGACCCCGCTTAATCAAATTGCCTACATGGACACAGCTCCAACAGCACTCAAGAAGCTTGATGCTCTGCAGGTCCAAGTAGCCCCCGCTTGAATGGCTTCACATCCACAAACATCCCCTCCATTTGTCACCAACATGAAATAGGAGCAGTGCGGACAATCTAGGAGATGCACTGCAGAAATTCACCAAAGACCGTTGCATGCTACCTGCCAAATCCATGACCACTTCCGTCTCAAAGGGCAAGACCAGCAGATAAATGGGAACATCAACCCGTGCAACTTCTCCTGCAAGTCACTCAGCATCCAGAGTTGAAACCTATCGCTGTCCCTTCAGTGTTGATGGGTGAAAATCATAGAATTCCATCCCAAATGGCATCGTGGGTCACCCCAAGAAGGCAGCTCACTATCAATTTCTCTAGAGGCAACTGGGGAGGGGCAATAAATTCTGAAGAAGCTGTAAAGCCTGCATCATTGCACAAAGGAAATAAGCTGACCTGGTCATTTGTACTCATCAAACCAATTAAAATAGTTGTAGATTTAGGTTCCTCCCTTGTGGCAACTGACGCACTCAGTCTGTCCACACACAAGTGACCGTTCTCTTTCTTTCCAGATCAGATTTCTAATCAATTCTAAAACGCAATACATTTTTTAACCCTGAAGTAACTGCACAGAGAACAGTATTCTGGTGCCTCATTTGCACGTGAATACTACATGGGGTCTGACTAACTGGTTCAATGTCAAAACCTCGAGGAAGGAGAATCTCCTGTCTTTATTTTTAACTTCCTCTTTTTTAAAAAAATTACACCCTAAACTGCTACCTTAAAGCTGTAGCATTTACATTACCCCACTTCGCCCATGCACTCGCGTTTCAGTTTTTCCGTTGACTCAGTAAATCAGTCAGCATTGATCAAGATTATTACTGTGTATTTCCAACACGGAGAAAAAAATCTATTTGGGGGGGTGAACCATTAAAAAGCAAAGTCCTGGAAGTGCAAAGCCAACTTGAGAGAAAAAACAATTGTGAAAACGGAAGGTCAGGATGAAATCCAAATCAAGTTGGAGAGGACAATCGAGCATTCCACCACAACCACACCCCCATCGATCCCTACCCTGGCGGTGGCCATTTTTCCCTGCAGGCATCAAGAGCATTGGTGAACGTGGCATGTGTAATCTTCAAGGACATCGGTGATTGAGCATAACTGTGGAAAAAGGGCAGGCAGTCTGCGGATACAATCTCCAGGGTTTTTTTTTTCACAGAGGCCAGAAAGCCATCACCAAGTGCCCCTTTTATTTTTGCACGTTTTCAATACATTGGTTGTGATGAGTCAGCTCAGGCCCGAGGCTGAAAGGATTCTTGTTAACCCAAGATGGATAACGAAAAAAAATTGTGTCTGAAAAAAACTGCTCCTTTTTTGCAGTATTTGATTTCTTGTGGGGTGATTTTCTTGAATTCCAGGAGCAGTAATCACTGCTTTAGACGCAGTTGCATCGTTTTGGACTCTTGGTGAAAAGAAGATCAAAACAAGAGTGACTTCTGACAGTTTAGAGTAGAAGGTGGGTGATCACCTTTAAAGAGTCAGGGGGGTGGGGAACCTAGACTGTAGTTCCAGTCCCCAGGACGTTGAGAGTAGTGAGGTTAGGAATGAGATTTCAATATCGCAAAAGTTCGCTGGCAAGCAGGAAGATGGCTGGAAGGTGTTTATTTCAGCACCTGAACCATCCCGAATGAGCTGGGTGAACTTCCAGCATGGATTAATACCTGGGACTTCGATGTTGTGGACATTTCAGAGACATGGTTAGATTCCGAGATTTAGATATTTCAGTAAGAACAGAGAAGATGGTAACATAGGCAGAGGAGTGGCATTGTCAGTCATGGACTATATTCCAGTGGCAGAAAAGATGTTTGAGGACTCATCTACTGAGCTAGTATGGGCTGAGGTTAGAGACAGGAAAGATGAGTTCACATTTTGGGGAGTTTTCTATCCACCTCCGAATAGATCCAGAGATGTGTTGGAAAGGATAGCAATGATAATTATGGATGGGAACGAAAGCAGCAGTGTAGTTGTGATAGGGGACTTGTACTTTCCAAATATGTTACAGGTCAAGTACTTTGGTTGAGTAAGTTTTTGTCCAAACTGTGCGGGATGGTTTTGACAAGCTAACAAGAGTGAGGTCAAATTGGATTTGATACCCGGTGAAGAATCTGGTTAGCATTAGAGTGAGGTGAGCTCTTTGGTTATAATGATCACAATTCGGTTATGTTTACATTAGTGATGGAACGGACGAGGTATTTCTGGCAGGGCAAGAATTATTGCCGGGGAAAGGATATTATGTTGAGACTAGGCAAGATTTGTGATGCAGGAGATGGGGAAGGAAATGCACCAGATGGGCTAGGTGAAATGTGGAGCTTAGTCAAGGGACAGCAACTTTGTGTCCTTTGATAATTATATAACCTGTCAGGCAGGGATGAAGTGGTCAAGATGAAGAAGAAGGCTGAAGTTAGGATGAGACGTGAAAGCTCAGTTAGAGTGCTAGAGAGTTTAAATTTAGCCAGTAAATACTGAAAAAGAGAGCTAAGAGACAGGAGGAGAAATGAGAAGGCGTTGGCAGATTGGATCAAGAAAAACCCTAAAACTTTCGACAGGTATATCAGGAATAAAATGATGACTAGGGAAAGATCTGGGTCCCATCAAGGAGAGTAGTGGGATGTCGTACATGGAATCAGAGAAAATAAGAGAAACACTAAATTAATGGACAATGTTGCTGAGGAGAGTACTGAGATACAGGCTACAAGACGAGACACAAATGAGGTTCATAAGGAGGAGGTGCTACCTATTCTGGAATGTGTGAAAATAAATAATTCCCTTGAGCCAGATATAATTTTACTTATAATTCTCTGGGAAACCGGTGGGCGGGGGTCAGATTTCATAGCCTTTACCTTTCATGTTTTTATGTCATCATTGTCTACAGGAAGAGTAGGAGAAGATTGAAAGATAGCAAGTGCCATCCCCTTGTTAAAGACAACTCTGGTAATTATAGACCATGGAGCCTTATGTAGGTTGTGTGTAAACTGTTGAAAAATACGGCTTTGTGATTGGTATGCCGCGCCTCACAAACCTTATTCAGCTCTTTGAGATGGTGAGCAAAGAGGAGATGGCGTTAAAACGGTTGATGTGGTGAATATGGATTTCAATAAAGCTTTTGCCAAGGTTCCCTGTATCAGGCCATTGCACAAAATACAGAGGCATGAGATTGAGGGTGATTTATTGGGTTGGATCAGAAATTGACCAGCTGAAGGAAGACAGAGGGTGGTGGTTGATGGGAAATGTTCATCCTGGAGTTCAATTACGAATGGTGAACCACAAGGATCAGTTCTGTGGTCACTGCTGTTTGTCATTTTTATAAATGACCTAGATGAGGTCATAGAAGGATGGGTTCGTAAATTTGCGGAACATATAAGGTCGCTCGAGTTGTGGACAGTACTGGAGGATGTTGCAGGTTACAGAAGGACATAGATAAGCGGCAGAACTGCGCTGAGAGGTGGCAAATGGAGTTTAATGTAGAAAAATGTGAGGTGATTCACTTTGGAAGGAGCAAAAATCAATCCAGAGTATTGTGCTAAAGGTAAGATTCTTGGCTGTATAGATGGGCAGAAAGATCTCGGTAACCATGTATAAAGATCCCTGAAAGTTGCTGACCAGATTGGTAGGGTTGTTAAGAAATCATGCAGTGGTTTAGCTTGAACGTTCCTCCTGCAGAATGTGGGAGGTAAGGGTCACCACTAGTGTCCCTGCTGACTGCATTTGCGGGAAGTGTACCCAACTCCAGCTCCTCGAAAACCGCGTTAGGGAACTGGAGCTGGAGCTGGATGAAGTTCGGATCATTCGGGAGGCAGAGGGGGTTATTGAGAGGGGTTACAGAAGAGGAGCAGAGCAGTAGTCACTGGGGTCTCCATAGTTAGGGGTACAGATAGGAGGTTCTGTGGGGACGAGAGAGACTCACGGTTGGTGTGTTGCCTCCCAGGTGCCAGGGTTCAACATGTCTCTGATCGTGTTTTGGGGATCCTTCAGGGGGAGGGTGAGCAGCCCCAGGTCGTGGTCCACATTGGCACCAACTACATAGGTAGAAAAAGAGATGGGGATGTAAGGCAGAAATTCAGGGAGCTAAGATGGAAGCTTAGAGCTACGACGAGCAGAGTTGTTGTTTGAGGCAAGGAATAGGGGGAGAGAAAAGTTGAACACGTGGCTACAGGGATTATGCAGGAGGGAATGTTTTGGATTCTTGGATAATTAGGGCTCTTTCTGGGGTAGGTGGGACCTCTACAAGAAGGAAGGTCTTCATCTGAACCAGAGGTGTAACAATATCCTGGGGGACAAATTCACTAAGGCTATTGGGGTGGGTTTAAACTAATCCAGCAGGGGGATGGGAACCAAAATTGTCATTCGAGTATCGAAAAGGTTGACAGTCGGGAGGTCCAAAATCAAGTTTAAGGGATGCAACATGGCACCATCAAGCAAGGAGTTGGTTTGAAGTATGTTTACTTCAACGCCAGGAGCATCCGGAATTAGGTGGGTGAACTTGCAGCATGGGTTGGCACCTGGGACTTCGATGACATGGATAAAGCAGGGACAGGAATGGTTGTTGCAAGTTCCAGGATTTAGATGTTTCAGTAAGAACAGAGAAGATGGTATAAGATGGGAAGGTGTAGCATTGTTGGTCAAGGACAGTATTACAGTTGCAGAAAGGATGTTTGGGGACTCATCCACTGAGGTAGTATGGCATGAAGTTAGAAACAGGAAAGGAGAGGTCACCCTGTTGGGAGTTTTCAATAGGCCTCTGAATAGTTCCAGAGATGTAGAGGAAAGGATAGCAAAGATGATTCTCGATTGGAATGAGAGAGACAGGGTAGTTGTCATGGGGGATTTCAAATTTCCAAATATTGACTGGGAACACTATGCTATGAGTATTATAGATGGGTCAGTTTTTGTCGAGTGTGCGCAGGAGGGCTTCCTGACACAGTATGTAGACAGGCCACTAAGGGGCGAAGCCACATTATATTTGGTACTGGGTAGAATTGGAAGTAGGTGAGCACTTTGGTGATAGCGATCACAATTCTGTTACGTTCACTTTAGATAGAAAGAGATAGGTGTATACCACTGGGCAAAAGTTACAGCTGGGGGAAAGGCAATTATGATGTGATTAGGCAAGATTTAGGAAGTTCAAAGTTTGGGAGAAAATTTGTAGCTCGGGTGCTCGTTGTTGTGGTTCTGTTCGCCGAGCTAGGAATCTGTGTTGCAGACGTTTCGTCCCCTGCCTAGGTGACATCCTCAGAGCTTGGGAGCCTCCTGTGAAGCGCTTCTGCGATGTTTCCTCCAGCATTTACAGTGATGGAATCATCACAGAAGCGCTTCACAGGAGGCTCCCAAGCACTGAGGATGTCACCTAGACAGGGGACGAATCATCTGCAACACAAATTCCTAGTTCAGCGAACAGAACCACAACAAGATTTAGGAAGCATAGGATGGGGAAGGAAACTACAGGGGATAGGCACATTAGAAATGTAGAGCTTATTCAAGGAAAAGCTACTGTGTGTCCTACATAAGTATGTACCTGTCAGGCAGGGAGGAAGCTGTAGAGCGCGGGAGCAGTGGTTTGTGAAGGAAGTTGAATCTCTGGTCAAGTGAAAGAAGAAGGCTTATATTAGCATGAGACGTGAAGGCACAGTTAGGGCGCTTGAGGGTTACAATTTAGCCAGGAAAGACCTAAAGAGAGAGTTCAGAAGAGCCGGGAGGAGACATGAGAAGTTGTTGGCGGATAGGATCAGGGTAAACCCTAAGGCTTTCTATAGGCATTTAAGGAATAAAAGAATGACGAGAGTAAGATTAGGGTCAATCAAGGATAGTACTGGGAAGTTGTGTGTGGAGTCAGAGGAGATAGGGGAAGCACTAAATGGATATTTTTCGACAGTATCCACTCTAGAAAACTGCAATGTTGTCGAGGAGATTACTGAGACATAGGCTACTAGACTAGGTAGGATTGAAGTTCACAAGGAAGAGGTATTAGAAATCCTGCAGAGTGTGAAAATAGATATGTCCCCTGGGCCGGATGGGATTTATCCTAGGATCCTCTGGGAAACCAGGGAGGAGATTGCCGAGCCTTTGGCATTGATCTTTAAATCGTCATTGTCTACAGGAATAGTGCCAGAAGACTGGAGGATAGCAAATGTGGTTTCCCTGTTCAAGAAGGGGGGCGTTGAGATATATCCTGGTAATTATAGACCAGTGAGCTTTACTTCAGTTGTTGGTAAAGTGTTAGAAAAGGTTATAAGAGATAGGAATTATAATCATCTGGAATAATTTGATTAGGGATAGTCAGCACGGTTTTGTGAAGGGTAGGTCATGCCTCACAAACCTTATTGAGTTCTTTGAGAAGGTGACCAAACAGGTAGATGAGGGTAAACCAGTTGATGTGGTGTATATGGATTTCAGCAAAGCATTCGGTAAAGTTCCCCACACTAGGCTATTGTACAAAATGTGGAAGAATGGAATTATGGGAAATATAGCAGCTTGGATCAGTAATTGGCTTACTGAAAGAAGACAGAGGGTTGTGGTCATGGGAAATGTCCATCCTGGAGTCCAGTTACCAGTGGTGTACTGCAAGGGTCTGGTGTTGGGTCCACTGCTTTTCGTCATTTTTATAAACGACCTGGATGAGGGTGTAGAAGGATGGGTTAGTAAATTTGCAGACAACACTAAGGTAGGTGGAGTTGTGGATGGTGACGAAGGATGTTGTAGGTTGCATAGAGACATAGATAAACTGCAGAGCTGGGCTGAGAGGTGACAAATGGAGTTTAATGCGGACAAGTGTGAGGTGATTCACTTTGGTCAGAGTAACCGGAATGCAAAGTACTGGGCTAGCGGTAAGATTCTTGGTAGTGTAGATGATCAGAGAGATCTCGGTGTCCAGGTACACTGATCCTTGAAACTTGCCACCCAGGTTGACAGGGTTGTTAAGATGGCATACAGTGTTGTAGCTTTTATTAATAGAGGGATCGAGTTCCGGAACCGTGAGGTTATGCTACAGCTGTACAAAACTCTGGTGCAGCCGCACTTGGAGTATTGTGTACAGTTCTGGTCACTGCATTATAAGAAGGATGTGGAAGCTTTGGAAAGGCTGCAGAGGAGATTTACTAGCATGTTGCCTGGTATGGAGGGAAGGTCTTACGAGGAAAGGCTGAGGGACTTGAGGCTGTTTTCGTTCGAGAGAAGACGGTTGAGAGGTGACCTAATAGAGACATACAAGATAATCAGAGGGTTAGATAGTGTGGACAGGGAAAGGCTTTTTCCAAGAATGGTGATGGCAAGCACAAGGGGGCATAGCTTTAAATTGAGGGGTGATGGATATAGGACAGATGTCAGAGTTAGTTCCTTTACTCAGAGAGTAGTAAGGGCATGGAATGCTTTGCCTGCAACGGTAGTAGATTCGCCAACTTTAATACATTTTTTCGTCAGTGTACAAGCATATGGACATACATGGAATAGTGTAGGTTAGATAAGCTTCAGATTGGTATGACAGGTTGGTGCAATATCAAGGGCCGAAGGGTCTGTACTGCGCTGTAATGTTCTATGTTCACTCAATTTCCTCTCGATTTGATAAGGTCCACTATACCTTGCTTTTAAAGGTTTTACCTATTCCTGGAAGTAACTCCAATACCTTGTCCCCAACGGCAAAATGGCGAATTTTAGACTTCTTGAACACTTCCTGTTTCATTGCATTCTGGGATACTTTTAAGCACTGTCTAGCCAACTCTCCAGCACTATTTATTCGCTCTCTAAGATTTGACATATAATCCAAATTTGTGGCTAATTAGTTCTAGCTTATTAATTTCTCCTTTATCGATTTTAACTGTTTTCTTACTTCATGACCAAAAATTAATTCGAATGGGCTAAATTTGGGCGATTCATTTGGCGCATCTCTTCTCACAAAAAGCACATATGGAACTCCCTTATCCCAATCATTTTGATAATCCTGAGCATAATCCCTCAGCATGGTCTTTAACATTTGATTCCACCTTTCCAGCTCTCCCTGCGATTCTGGGATGAACTGTTTTCTTCACAAACATCCATAAACTCCTTGAATACTTTGGATATGTCTTTTGACCCTTTGTCTGACTGTACCTCTAGTGGTAGTCCATATTTAGTGAAAAAGAAAGAGCAGTTCTTCTCAAACCCGTTTAGCTGCCTTGGGAAGTTTGTCAATAACCACATTATTGTCAATAAATACTTAATCGCACTTTTTGTTTGAGGTAGGGGACTTAAACAATCAATCAAAGTGCTCTTGTGAAAGGTGCGCCAAATAGTGGAATACTTATTAAAGGTGCAGACAATTTTTTTTAAATGCCTGTGGTTAACCGATTAGCTCACATGTATGACACGTTTGGCAATATTTAACTACACCATTGTGTAGTCCAGGGAAGTAAAAATGTCTGTGTATTTTCGCCGGTGTTTCCCTCACTCCTAAATGACCTCCAAGTGGTAGCTCATGCGCCACTGGCAGCACTTCCTTTCTATACCCTTCTGGCAAAACGAGCTGATTAGCTTCTGCGTGTTTCTCGTGTGTTTACAAGTGTGATTGTCTCTTTCATCATTAACACCATTTGTATAGTAATAACACACAGGAATGCATTCACTCTGCATCCTTGCATATTGGTTGTGACACAACTGCATTAAGTTCTCATCTTTCTGCTGTCAGTCAACAGGCTTAGCTGAGCAAAAGGTATGAGCATTTTTAACATTTGTCTCCTGCTCTGTCCCACTTATCTCATCAAAAAGATCCTTTGATAATGCTTCTTCAGCTTAGTAGCACCGTTGTGCTACTGAGACATTCTAAAGCTCTGGTTAGGCCCCATTTGGACCACTGTGTCCAGTTTTGGTTCCCACACCACAGGAAGGACATACTGGCACTGGAACGTGTCCAGCCGAGATTCACACCGATGATCCCTGGAATGGTAGGCCTAACATACGAGGAACAGCTGAGGATCCTGGGAATGCATTCATTGGAGTTTAGAAGATTAAGGGGAAACTTAATAGAGACATACAAGATAATACATGGCTTGGAAAGGGTGGACGCTAGGAAATTGTTTCCATTAGACGAGGAGACTAGGACCCGTGGACACAGCCTTAAAATTAGAGGGGGTCAATTCAGAACAGAAATGCGGAGACATTTCTTCAGCCAGAGAGTGGTGGGCCTGTGGAATTCATTGCCGCAGAGTGCAGTGGAGGCCGGGACGCTGAATGTCTTCAAGGCAGAGATTGACAGATTCTTGTTGTCTCGAGGAATTAGGGGCTACGGGGAGAATGCGGGTAAGTGGAGTTGAAATGCCCCTCAGCCATGATTGAATGGCGGAGTGGACTCGATGGGCCGAATGGCCTTACTTCCGCTCCTATGTCTTATGGTCTTATGGTTATCTGTGCCGTTTGATCTCTCCTGATTCAGCTTGTGACTCTCCGATCTCGTGAAGACACAATCTGGGAAGATCCCTGGAAAAACATCCTGCATTGCTTCAGTTGCCTGCACCTCCTCTCGCTTTTCAACTGGAAAGTAAGCAGCGCTCCTACTGGTGAACCAGCTATATCATTTGGAAGGACAAATTGTATTCCTGGAGCTGAGAGTTTGTCTTGTATTCCTACCACAAATTTTCCACCCTTTTCTTGTCATTTAAGCTTCACTTGAATATAACTGAGTGTTTTTTGTCCCACTGTGAATTCCTGTGAGCAGTACCTTTTCTGGCAATAGTCCTTCAGGAGTACGTATCTCCTCATCTTTCAGTATCACAGACTGTCCTGTAATATTATGACCTCTTTACCTGTTCCTCCTAGCCGATGTGAATATACTTTACCTTTGCATGCATATTTTTATTAAAGCAGATCTAGAAATTTCTCCTGAATCAAACTTTAAACAACGTATGCACTCTGATGCAGCTTTCTAGCTTCCCTTGTGGTTTCCGCTACCAGTCCAATTGAACTGTCCTGATTTCCTCCATCTAACTTTCTCCTAGCCCAGCAACACTGTCATTTCACGTGGCCCACTGTATTTGCAATGAAAACAACGGATCTTAATGCCTTTTTTTCCCCTTCAAGCGTTTCCCTTTAACCCTGTGGTAAGTTATCCTTATGATCTTCACCGAGATCTACCTTTCCCTTTCAAGATGAGGATTTTCCTTTGCCCCAGTTTGTATCCTTCATGGATTGAAATTGATCCTGAAAGCCAAGCTGTGTTTTACGGACCAGCTCATAATCATCAGCCACTTCAGCTCCTAACCTTGGATGGATCAACAAAGCTCACGTGGTCACTCACCACTGCATTTATATCGCCACTTTCTCAAATGAGTTGAAAAAAAGGTATTCACGTCCTTCCTATCATAATTAGGCAAGGCTTGGACATACTCAAACGTTTTCTGAAGAGGCATTGAACTATCAGGGGCTTGCTCATCCTCACTACCAGGGGATTCATCACCAATTTTAATTTCAGCATTCATCACCAGCTTTTCGGGCGGCACGGTGGCACAGTGGTTAGCACGACTGCCTCACAGCACCAGAGACCCCGGGTTCAATTCCCGCCTCAGGCCACTGACTGTGTGGAGTTTGCACATTCTCCCCGTGTCTGCGTGGGTTTGCTTCTGTTTCCTCCCACAGTCCAAAGATGTGCTGGCCATGCTAAAATGCCCGTAGTGTTAGGTAAGGGGTAAATGTAGAGGTATGGGTGGGTTGCGGGTCTGGTATGGACTTGTTGGGCTGAAGGGCCTGTTTCCACACTGTAAGTAATCTAATTTTTAAGCTGACTTCCCTTTTTAACTGTCAATTTCTGAAGTTCAAAAGCTGTCTCCTTTTTTTTCTCTTCTGCTAAAGCCCTTCGTTCTTTTTTATTTCCCTTCTGCTTTGAACCGTAACTTAAACTGTTTAATTTGTGCTGCCCTTTCCTTATGCCTCGCCTCTAACTCAAGCTGATCCAATTGCAATTGACGATTTGCCATCTCTGCAGTTTCTGATGGATTTTACAGCGAGTTTAAATGCTGAGCTATTCCTTTTACAACCTCTCCTGTCCTCAACGTAGGAGGGAGCGCCAACCCCAGCTTTTCTACTCATTCCAGTAGCTTGGCCTGAATCACCATTTGGACAACTACCAAGTTCACCTCGTCCACCTCCAGAAACCTTTTGGCGACTGAAAGAGCCATCACCCTCCTTTTCTCGCCAACCAAACCAACACCCGAAATAAAGACAGGAGCAACTACCTTTTGCTGTTTAATTCCCACGAAGACCCCCTCAATCTGTTATGGATGAGGCCAGACCACTCACAACATTCCCATGCAGGCAGCCCAGACTTTAACATTGCTATTTGTTTCAGTAATTGTACAGTGAAAATTACTCGGAGTATATCAACTGGGTTGACTGCCAGGTTTTAAAACAGATGTAACTTTATTCGCAAAATTATGAAATGAATCGCAAAGAACCAAATACAGAATACCTACAGTACTCAGTCTGTCCTAACTAGACTTAATTGTGCTGTTCCAAAAATACACAACAGTCCCAATAAACAAACCACTTGAACACAGAGGCTTACAGGTTGAAGTGAGAAGGGCAGAAGGAGAGAGAGATGTTCCACTCTCAGCGAACTGACTTCAACAGCCTTTCTCCACACACACCACTACTGAACTGACTAAAACCAAGAACACTGCTTTCAGGACTGACATCCCCACCCCCTTTCTTTTTACAGGTAACATCTAAATCATAAAAACGTTAGCCTGAAGACCCAATTGTTTACGTGTAAACAAACCGACGTCCTTTTACATCTCTGTACCACTTCGGGCAATTCAGAGCCGGAGCTGTTGAACAAGCGCTCCTTAAAAAAAAACAAGGGTACAGTATCCTTGACAAAAGGAATGCTTGTTTGGTTTTCAAATGAAGGACAAGCTTTGTGACAAATGGCATCACACCGCTGTGCGTTCATTACGGTCTGAAAGACAACTTATGCAATGCTCCATTGAGTCACCAAATTCCACATATCCCTTGTTAGAGAAAGTGGCTTTGTAAAGTCATTTGACACTCAGTTCCATTGCAAACATCAACTGGTTTCTTTTACAGTTGGTGACAAGAAAGTTGGTGGTTTTACCATGCGCCCATATGGTGAACAAAATGCATCATGGACTGTTTGTACTTTTACTTCAGCACATCCTGACCGGTCCATGATTTTCTTCACAACGTTTATCAGTAGTCAGTCAGTTTCTCCACAATTAGTGTCAGTGCTCAGTATTCCTTCCACAGTGAAACTTGGTGCTCAGCCTCAATGCTCAGGGAGCTGTTCAGTTATGGCGAGGAAAATGACCACCCACTGTGCATTGTCCTTTCGGTGACCGGAAATAAACAGGGGAAAGTATCAAAAACGGGTCATAATCGCAGAAATTAATGGAAACCTCAACTGTAATGTGTCTTTTTTTATAAAAAAAAAGCAAAACAAAATGAAAGGCACGCCGAATGAGAATGTTCAGAAATATTGACTGTGCAGTTGATTAAAGATGGATTGTGGGTGATAGGATAAAATAGTTGGGACAACAAGGCACTTTTTTTCCTAAAGTACAACCAGAGGCTGTAAGTGAATTGTGGAAAACGCTTCAGAATATTGTATGTTATGGCCACAGCTGCTAAACATACAAGTCAAATCAGATCCCAGAATGACAGAAGTTTGGAATATTTAAAGTTTAATTTTTGCATTTGATTGCCGTGGTAGTTAATCAGTGAAAATATTCTCAAGATTCTGCCCCTGGCCTTACAGTGCAAGATATTAATGAGAATAAAAACACTATCATAAAAACATCAGAATTGGACAATGTCTCAACACGAATCACGAAAGAAAAATACACCAGCAACATCCTTTGCAGATATTCAGTTTTCATTGAAAAAAACATGCTAATTTCAACTCGTTAATTTTCACCAGAACTGATTATTTCCAAATTGTGTGGCCATAAGGCACCATTCCAGTTCTGAATACATGGATGTCGTTGCATTTAATTCAGCCAGGGAAATGTCACTATCTATTTCAACCTGCAGATCATGTTTCTGTATGAAAAATCTGTCTCAAACGGAGGTCAGAACTGCTAGCTCATTTGCATATTTTAACCATTCGATTAAATGGATACTTTACTCCATTGATTAGCTCCTCTCTGAATTTTGTTTGCGTTAGAGCGTAAATGCAGGTGTTGGTGCAGGAATTCAGAAGCCGGAGCATGAATCCAATTTCTTGAAAGACAAAAACTGGATGATCAAAAGTCTTGTCCTCATAATTATAGTTTATTTCTTGCCAGCTAAAGGAGCGCACGACATGGGTCATCCACAGCAGTATAAAATTTGCGGACAATGCAAAGAGCAAGATGATTGATTTTCTCCGGTTTACCATCTCTGGGTCAGTATTCTTCTGTCCATTTCCCTGGATCTGTAGGCGACAGCGGATGCGGTTGGCTGTTATAATATGTCTGACAGTTAGAGCATTGAATGCCAAAATCAATGCGATTGGAAGCAATGGTATAATTATATTGTCGATCCATACATACACTTTCCAAAATAATGCTGTAAAATAGTCTGATATTGCAATGCAAAACCACGGCACATTGTCAATAACAATTAAAGGAGTAAACACAAAATACCAAGTAATTGACCGCAAACAGCTGACCACAGTCACAGTAATTATGACCACGAATGCAGTTTTCTTATTACAAAATCTTGCTCTCAGCTTCCGGCAACAAATTGCAACAAACCGATCAAATGTGAAAGCAACTGTGAACCAAACTGAGCAGTCCAGGGCTGCAAGGTACAGAACGACTCTTGAGGCACAGAGAGGAGTGATGAACAAGAAATTAACCGGGAAATAGAGAATGTTAATTCGATCGAGTAAGACATTAAGGATGACGAGAAGTAGATCTGCTGTAGACATTGCCAGCAAATAGCGAGTGATGCATGGGGAGAGCCCACAATTGCCTCGATTCAGGATCACAATTCCCATGGAGTTAACTGTAAGAAAATAAATAAAAATGCACCTCTTCATGACTTTATTGACAGCAAAGTTGTCTTAATATGTCTGCTAAATGACACCAGCTGCCTCAGATCAACTTATGAAATTAATTACACTATACATGGTAAAAAGTGACAAGTGTATTATTGACTTAAGCAAACCTGAATTAAATAAAGGCATCATTTGAACGGATAGAAGAACAGAATAAATAAATAAACGAGGAACGAAATCTATCATGATTGAAATGTGTTGATGCAAGTACGGCATCCTGGCGAATTCACCAAAGGGTTCAGTAGATTTTTGAAGATTATTGTACTGTTAATGAATAAAATAAGTCAAATTAACGTGGTAATAAGGAGAAGATCAGTATTGAGGCATGACATGAGAAACACAGTAGCTCACGAGAATTGTTATGAGACTCGGTAAAGGGGGAAATTTGTTCGAAAAATGTTATGGCCCAGATCAACTATCGTCAAAATATATCCTAAAGAAAGCCTTGCGCTCCACTTTTCTTCTTTTCAAGCCAATATCCAGGTCTTGCGTTCCAAATGCAATTCACTTGAATAACTTACCAGAGCTGAAATTTATTCATGCCTCCGACTTAAAATGCAACGGAAGAAAGAAGAAATTAGAATGAATTAACTCTATTGGAAATCTTAAGAGAATATATTATTAAATTACTAATCAGTAACTGTTCCAGTGCAGTAACATCTATAAACACACAATTGAGAGGGGGAAATTCAGTAAAACAGTTTGCCTCAATTCAATTCTGGCAGAGAACCCCCAGATTTTAGATACAACCAAAAGAGAAATAAAACGGCTTCTACAGGTTTAAAAAAATAACTGATGCTCCTGAAAAGCTAAAGCTAGAAGTCATATTTGGATAGGAGCTTGGCCCACCCAATCGTGCTGCTTCTATTGTTCCAACATTTTAATAAAAAAAGACTCCAAGAATAGAAGCAATTTACGTCAAGGGCTTTCAATAGATATCTTGTTACCTCTGCCTTCAAATCTCTCTTCAAACAAACACAGGATAAATTTCACATCTTGAAGCCATAGTATCGTCACAACTCCCCCCACGAAGTAACACATCAATATACATTGATCTCAAATAAACTTTAGTCTTACATTACTTGTACACAGCAATAAATATATCTGACATTCACTTTGAGCATACAGTCCTATTATCCATTTCAGTCATTAACCCTTTTCTGCCACCCAAACACTTGCAACTATCTTCCCCAAAATCACCTAAATGCATCAGCATTTCTGTCCTTTCGTCGTGCCCTGTGCATAGTTCTCATGTTGAATGACTACAATAATGAGCTCCACCTAAGCAATCTGAAATTTTGATACTTATTTTTTTTCCATAAACTTTAAAGGGTCATGATCATTATATACAACTATCTCAAGTCACTGTCATTGCACAAGTTGACATGGTGCAACACCAACAGCAAGCTCAATACCTCTTTTTGGAGGAGGAAGTGAGGTCTGCAGATGCTGGAGTATCAGAGCTGAAAATGTGTTGCTGGAAAAGCGCAGCAGGTCAGGCAGCATCCAAGGAACAGGAGATTCGACGTTTCGGGCATAAGCCCTTCATCATTTCTTTTTGGCAAGTTAGATAAACTCAGAGCTTTGGTAAGTGGTTCAAAAGATGACATCATTGCAATTACCAAGACTTGGCTGGAAGCAGGACAAGATTGGCAGCTGAATGTCCCAGGTTTTAGATGTTTCAGGTGATAGAAAGGGATGCTAAAGGTGTGGAGGAGATCGATTACTTCTAAACGAGTATCTCACAGTAATACTGAGGGCTCGTGGAGTGAAGCAAATTGGGTAGAACTCAGGACTAGGGAAAGTGAATTCTCAATGCTGGGGGATACCATAGACCTCACAACAGCCACGGGAAATTGAAGAGAGAATACGCATACAGGTTTTCGGAAGATGCACAAATATTTGGAAACAGCAGGACTGATATGGTGAGTGATACGGTAACTGATGTGGTATTGACTGCTACTCACTTCATGCTGGGGGCTTGGATGGCCAGAAGTTGTAACGACCATTTAGGAGAGTTTCTTTTACACAATGTGTAAACAGTCTAACCAAGCAAGGAGAAATACTAGCCCTGCTTTTTGGAAATGAGCCCGGACAGATGAGTGGAGTTTTAGAGGGGGATAATTTCGGGAGTATGCGCCATAATTTATTGAGTTTTACGTTAAACATGGGTAGGAATAACAGCAGTCCTCGGTGAATGTTTTAAATTGATGGAAGTTGAACAACAGCACCTGTAGGCAGAAAATGGAGAATGTTGATTTGAAGTGGCTTTTTGACGATGAATCCTGATTGGACGTGAGTGAGTCTTACAAATGGTAGATGATGACCGCAGCACCATGCTTGACTTCTGGACTGTAAAAAGAAATATGTTTACAGAAGAACAGTGTGCAGAAATGCAAGAAGACGTTGTTGAGAACCACATTGAGAAATAGAAGCTTTGAACTGGACAAATCGACAAAAGTATTTCGAAACCAAACAATCGTGTTGGAGTGTCACACGGTGGCTCAGTGATTAACACTGTTACCTCACAGTGACAGGGACCTAAAATGCCAGCATTCTCTGAAGGCAATCCGTTAATGCTCACTTTGTGGTTCAGAATTGAAGTTATGTTGTGATTGATAAAACAAAACAATATTGTTACATCGTCTGTTAATCGCTGCTCCCGGAAAAAAGTAATTCTTCAAACAATAAATATTAGAACATGGGACTGCTCAATATTCAGCAATCAGAAAATGTATCTTTCAGTCCGAGGAATGACTAGAAAATTATTGCGAATATCTCAAAAATGTAAAGTTGGAGAGAACTGTGTGGAAAATGAAATTGACATTTACACAATGAAACTTAAAGTTTCATGTACACATTCAGAGATATTTAATACTTTTAGCAAGTCATTGTGAGCATTTTTGGGACCTGTGCCGATGGAAAGATGTATTGGACGTGAATGAATTGTACAAGAATGATCCAGGGGATGAATGGTTTGTAAAATGATGGGTGTTTGAGGACTCTGTGTCTTTACTGGGTGAAGTGTGGAAGGATGAGGGGGATCTGATTGAGACTTAAAGGGCACTGAGTGGACTGGATAAAATGGACATGGAGCAGAGGTTTCTGCTGTAGGAAACACCAGAGACCAAAAGCATAATCTCAGAATAAAGGGACGCCCCTTCAGAACTGAATCGAGTTGAATAATTTTTTTAGCCAGATGATTGTGAATCTGATGAACTGATTGCCACAGAGGGCTGTGGTGAAATGT